>NC_137684.1:1067500-1092500 GCF_963989245.1 Nansenia antarctica
TGTTTGGTACCTGTACTGTAGCAATGACAATAAAGTCCATTCATTCATTCATTCATTCATTCATTCATCTCCCCTCCCTAATTCACCATTTGAACAACAACAGTGTTCTCAGACAGGTTTGGGTTTGGTCATGACATGCTCCACTCAACCAAAAAAAAGATCTTCATGACTTCATGTGCCTCAGCTCGTCTGATTTCGAGTCCAGCAGCTTCTCAGTTTCGACCAGTGTGTTCTGTTTTTCTTTGCATCTTCTTCTCAGGGTGTTTGATTTTGTGAGCAGCTGGGCCATTAATGATCCACATTTCCCCTCTGCCTGCTCGGCTAGCTGATCAGCATCTCTTTGGAGGGAGTGGCACACCTCTGTCAGAACCTTTTTCTTTTTCTTCAGGTCTTCTATGTCCTCTAGAACGGCTTTTCTCTTGAGGCCCTGTGCAGAACTCAGTTTCTTCCTCCGTTCATCTTCCAGGTAAATCCTGTACTTTGACCTTGCAGAGGCTACTGAACCCATGAACTCCTTGGTGAGAGGTACCTTGAGAACACCCCCACAGACACAGACCTTGTCGCAGATCAACCTCAAAGCTTCCATCGACCTTTCAAGGATGTTGCACGTTTCAACCTCCTTGTTGATGGAGAATCCTCTTTCTACCGTGGCTTGTCCATGGGACAGAAGTAGAAGGCTCTGAGAAAACTTGGACAGCTCAGGGTAAGACTGGCTGAGTGCTGAGTGCAGGAACACATCAAGCCGCTCCTTCAGGGGCTGAAAGGAGAGGAATCTCTCATCTCTCGCCTCAAGAGAGAGAAAGCTCTGGAACTGTTGGACGATCACATCACCTGGAACAGGGGAAATTAAATAAATATTACTAATAGGTTAAATTAAATTCTAGTCATTTAGTTAATCTTTCATTGGACAAATACACGGCACAGTGTCTG
Organism: Nansenia antarctica; assembly: GCF_963989245.1. NCBI lineage: Eukaryota > Metazoa > Chordata > Actinopteri > Argentiniformes > Microstomatidae > Nansenia > Nansenia antarctica. Next base: position 1,068,431 of record NC_137684.1, read on the forward strand.
TAAAGTAATTAAAAGGAAAGCAGTGTAGTGTAGATATCTTCTGTGTTACTATTATTTCATTCGGATGCATTTGAAAAAAGCTTAGACACTTTCACACTGACAAAAGAATGCACAGAAAATGGTCTTAGCCTACAGTAACCTATCCACTTCTACTCTCTGTATATTTTTCCTACCAGCTGAGACGCCTCCTGCCAACTGCTTGTCCTGCAGCATTGTTTGTACTGTTGTCTTCATCTTTGCGAGGCACCACTCTGCATCTCTGTGCATGCTTGTGGGATCCAAACATCCAATGGCCCTGATCACTGGAATTTTCAGGGGGCTTTTCTCCTGCACTTTCTTAACCATGTTAACCAGGCCCTGCATGCACTCTTTCCTGAAGGTGAGCACAGAAAGCTCACCTACCCTGCTTCCTGGCTTGCCCTGAAGTGCCCGTGACAAATAAGGAACAGACTATAAACATAGGCTATAAATTATGTAGAAGGTAAGCTTTATAGTCTAAAAAAAGTTTCTCCATATCCGCTATTATTATTATTATTATTAATTAATAATAATAATACAAACAGCAGAATAAGATGTACAAATTGTAGTTGGATTGGTGTACAGATAGAGCAAATCCAGACATACATCCCTGAAAAGAAAATAGGCAGTATCAAAATTACCTTGATGGCAGTTTCAGCACCCAGGCCTATGTCAACATCCTTGTAGGATACCCTGTCCGCCTCATCAGCCACGTCAATTTTGGTCAGCTTCAGGGGAGTGGCGTCTTGCAGGAGCTCCCCCTTTACAAACCGCCGCAGGAGACTCTTAAAAGGATATAGCAAGCAATCAGTGACAGAACTATCCTACTAGCCTACCATTAAACAGATAATTGGTGTGAGTGTGTGTGTTTCTTTGCATCAATGTTTTATCTCAAGTGACTTGGCCAATCTATGTAAAACTGCACATGGCATTGAGGATGGATTGGCAGAGGGGCACTATTTTGCAGAGTTGTGGACCACCACAAATCCACGGGTATGGACTAGTTAATATAGATTAATCATAGTTGAATTAGGCCCTAGTGTAATGACTACCTTCAGCAGCTCACTCAAATCTTTGGCCAAGAAGGGCAGAACTGGCTCATCAGTTTGATAGTTGGTCAGGAAGGGCCTGAAGGTCCTGGATATCGCCAGGAAGAACTGGAGCTTGGCGATGATGAGGGGATCCGCTTGTGCTGCCTCAATGATGTCGTAAGAGGCAGTACCGGGGTTTGGGAGCTTCTTCTGCTGGACTGCATCCATGTACATCATGATCATTGGCCACACTAGAATTGCCCTCTCTGACACAGGGACATTTTCAACCCACCTGTGCAAAAATGGACAATGTCAGGTCACTCCAATTTTAATTGTGTCATTTTACTTCATTGTTGCCACATAAAAACACAGACATTTCAGGCCAAGCCCTTTCTCAATGTGTATTCTCAACCTACCCGCGGCCACAGAATGGTAGCGGAAAGCAGGTGGACCCAGTCAAGGCAGTGAAGTCTTCCCTCCTAGCTGGAACATTGTGGAAAAGGAAATGGAGTGCTCGAAGGAGCTTGTCCAGCTGCCACATAGTAAAACCTGCCTTCACTGCATTGTGGATGGTGTGAAGCCCACAGCTTCCAACATTGACTAGATGAGCACCATACAGCTCAGCATGCTCTTTCTGGAGGAGGTCTGCCAACTTCAAGTTGACATTTGGGCCGTCCATACTGATGGATAGAAGCTGCGTCATATTGAGTTTTGCAACACATTCCTTTGAATAGACACAGCAATTAGTATTTAATGACAATATTCATTAAATGTTTATTCTTGAAATACACTGCCATTCAGACATTCAGTAAGATATTAACTATAGCCTAATTTCCACTCATCATTATATGTAAATTACTTCCAAGCCATTCAAGCTAAACTGAACTGCTAGCCTGGTCACCCAACTTCACTCCTCAAGAATAATGAAGACAATTTGCTAGTTAAAGGACCCACAATAACCACACACACACACACACACACACACACACACACACACACACACACAATCAATCAAAATCACACATCCAACAGTAACCTTATTACACCACTCTCTGTGTCACATTTATCCCTAGGGATACATTTTTATCCTTACTGACAGACAACCACCCTCTCTACCGTCCATGCCTCCTCCTCCCCAATCCCATCAACCTGTGTCGAGTCACTTGCCACATCCCAATCTCATCTATTAATCTACACTTTAGCCACACGATTGTCCATAAGTATAAGTATGAAAAATGTAAATAAACGTACTTTGATGTGATGCAGCAGGTCGTCAGCTTTTCCGTGTCCCAGGAATTGAGAGCCAATGTACCGTGATTGAACACGGTCATCCTGCCAAAACCGAATGTGGACGTCGAGCTGTTTCGTTTTTGTTGACTGGTTGAGAGACTCGTCAAACATCAGCACAAACTGGCCAGCCTTGTTAATGGTGTCAATGAGCTGCTGCTTAAAGTATGGTGCTATCCCGAATCTTATTATATATCCAGTTTTGTCCTTGCCACAGGAGAACGCCTTGGCAATGTCCGAGTCTGGAAACATTGCCTTGAAAACATCGGAAATGTTTTCGTTTGAGTTCAGTGAGTGGTGTTTCACCGCTGTGTCGAGACACCATATAATCTCCGCACGCAGTGTTTGTGTGCCGCCCAGAGCCAACCTGATGTCGGCAAAAGACGAGGCAGAGGTGGCTGCCCTGTTAGTAGCCACGGTCGTAGCTGTACCGTGAGCTTCATTGGGTGCGGCTGGTGTAACGTCGGCAGTAGATTTAGGTAGTGTTGCAACGGCAGTAGCACAAACATTTACAATAGAGAGCTGCCGCTCTCGGTGACCAACGGCGGCCTTGTGGCTAGCGCCATGCATGTGCGACTTAACCCCGTTGATCCCCATCGATGCAACACTTATTTTCTTTTTACATATACAATACGCCTCCCTGATATTACCGGCGACTGGTTGCAGGCAGCCATGGCTTAAAGTCTGGCACATCCAACCAGGACTCCGCAAATGTACACTTTCCCATTGTTATTTTTTTACACTTTCCACTTGGTTTCTACAAAATGATTCAAAGAAATTCGTTTTCGTCTTTCGCTCTCAGGGCGTCATGTGACGTAACCTCGGGGTTATGCATTACGTTAAAGTTTCCGGTTCATCTTAGTTTTTTTAATAAAACTAATAAATTCACGAACTTTTACTAAAAGTTTTTAGGACAAACTCTTTGGACAGAGTCTAATTCAGAAAAATACATACAAAATTCAAGACCTCATAAAATCGTGATAAGACTTTTTAATACTTATTAAGGGTCTTGATTTTCCCAAAATCGATTTATCAACTTTTAATACTTTTCAAGACACCGCGGACAATGTGTGTGTGAATGGGTGGATGAGAGGCCGTTGTAAAGCGCTTTGGATAAAGGCGCTATAAGTCAGTCCATTTACCATTTCGTAAATTCGCTCTGAGAGCGCCGGAGCGCACAGTGTGTTCAACGGCAAGGGACCAAGTAATTTGATTGGACAAGAGGCATTCCATGAGTGCTGATCAGATTTCCAGAGCGAATTTACGAAGGCAGCCTATATCTTTTATTGTGTCATTTAGAATGTTGGAATGTATAGAAGTTCTGATGCTGTTTATCACTACCATGACAACGGATGTAAAACATTCAAAAGTAAGTAACTTCAGCTCAGTGCAGTGCAGTGTTCTACATTCATTTGCAAACATGGACAAAGAGAGAGAAGATATTGAGAGACAGTGGGAGGATATAAGGAGTGCTATGGAGGCCTTGGAGAAGAAGGAGGAGGAGATGGAAGGAATGGAGGTGGCCCTCTTTGAGGAAAGGAAGCAGCTCAACAGAGACAACATGGTGTTGAGCAGGAAGCAACAGCAGGTGGAAATAAAGGTAGAGTGGTGGAAAGAGAAGACAGACATCTTATTGGAGGACAGGGAGGAGTTGAGGGCAAAGGAGGAGGCCGTTTGGAAGAAGGCAGAGGAGGTTGAGAGGGGGAGTGAGGAGATGGAGAGAGAAAGGGAGGTGATGGAAAGAGAGAGACAGGAAATGCAACAACAGCGTTTGAAGAACAAGAAAGAGGAGGAACTTCTGAGGAAGGAGAGAGAGGAGATGGCTGAGAAGGGAGAGAGGCTCTGGCAAAAGAGGCTCAAACTAAACAGAGCTCAACAGGAGCACATGCTCAAAACATGGAGCGACACTGATGCCCTGACTAACCAGAGAGGACTGCTGGAAGAAGAGAGAGAGAAGTTAAAGGAGAGGGAGAGCAAGATGAACTTGAGAGAGAGTGAGGAAATGGAGAGGATGGAAAGAGAGAGACAGGAAACCGAACAGCAGCGTTTGAAGAACAAGAAAGAGGAGGAACTTCTGAGGAAGGAGAGAGAGGAGATGGCTGAGAAGGGAGAGAGGCTCTGGCAAAAGAGGCTCAAACTAAACAGAGCTCAACAGGAGCACATGCTCAAAAAGCGTTTGAAGAACAAGAAAGAGGAGGAACTTCTGAGGAAGGAGAAAGAGGAGATGGCTGAGAAGGGAGAGAGGCTCTGGCAAGAGAGGCTCAAACTGAACAGAGCTCAACAGGAGCATATGCTCGAAACATGGAGCGACAGCGACGCCCTGACTAACCAGAGAGGACTGCTGGAAGAAAAGCTGGAAAAGATGCAGACAAGGGAGAGCATTATGAATGAGAGAGAGAAAGAGGAGAAAGAGAGAGAAGAATTGAAGATGGACAAAAAACCGAGGGAGGAAGCTCTGACAAAAGAGAGGCAACGGATGGTGAGTGAAAAAGAATGAATAGAACGAGATATAATCTACAGTAGTCTATAGTCTGACATCTGAGGCTGTGTTATGGTTGGGGGGAAATGTGTAGGCTATACCTTGACCTAACTACCATGATCTGCTTCCTGATTTGTGGACCAAAGTCACTACTCTGACTTTGCATTCTACCTCCTCTTCTTCCACCAATCACCTCTAACCCCCTTATGTCCTGTTTTGACTTTGTTGCAGGTGAACATGGGCCATAAGGATCACCTAACGGTCACCACAATCGCAGCAGCCTGGGCCCTGAATACCAGCCTCCACTCAGAGAAATCCCAGCCAGCAGGCTCAGGTAATACATCCCATACACTACATGAGTGTGTGAGGGTTTGTGTGTGTGTGCGTGTGTGTGTGTGTGTGTGTGTGTGTGTGTGTCCATACAGTTCATTATCAAGGTATAACAAAAGAGCTTAAAGTATTATTTCCAGTGGAGTGGGGCCTATAGACTAATATAATCAGCTGAGCTCACTTGACATTGGCCCTGCCTGAATACAGTGATTCTGTTGCAGGAGATGGCTTACTGACCTGATTGGCTAAGGAACTGGAGAGGAGAGGAAGGAGCGGAAGACAAACTTATTATTGATAACAAACTTGATTATAAATGCTTTCACCATTTCATCTGTGACTACTTTGAACTGCAACTAGGGAGTAACTATGGCAATTCTTGAATGGCCAAGTCAATCTTTACATTTAATCCAATTGAACATAATTTCCTGATAAGAGTTTAGGCAAAAAGATCTAAAAACAAACACCTGAAGATGGCTGCAGTACAGGCCATCCCCAGACAATACCCAGCATCTAGTGAGGTCAATGGGTTGCAGATTAGTTATTGCAGTTATTGCATAATCCAGGGTTCCCGCACCTTCTGAAACATCAAATTCAAGCACCTTTCAAGGACTTTCAAGACTCAATTCCCTCAAAGTCAAGGACCCAACACGGCATAGTTTGAGACGCATCTAGATGAGAATTGATATAATAGGAACTATCCGCTCACAGACAACAATTAAAAAGAGAGGCTTGAATGTGTGAACACTAGATGGTCTCTTGCCTTCTCTATCACAGAACAGCAAAACAATATATTGTGAAATATGTGTAAAGTTAAGCAATACAGAGACTTATTTACTAGTTGACGAGCTAAGAAAAACATTTTTGAATATATATTTTAAAAAAATAGAGAGAGAGAGAGAGAGAGAGAGGAATTCAAGCACTTTCAATGACCTATGTCTATTTTGAAAAACTTTTAAGGCCTTGATTTTTTTTCTCTCAAATTCACAAACTTTCAAGGATTTCAAGGACCCGTGGGAACCCTGCTGACTGTTCACATAAGTTTTATTTCAATTTTCAAATAAGAAAAACCCCTGACCCGACATGTACTGTACTACCACACCACTCCTCCCTCCATCCCTCTCCTCTCTCCCTCCTCCCCTGTCCCCTGCTTGCTTCCTCCCTCCATCCCTCTCCTCTCTCCCTCCCTCCTCCCTCCCTCCTCCCCTAGCCCCTCCCTCCTCCCCTCCCCTCTCTCTCCTCCCCTCCCCCCTCCCCCCTCTCTCCTCCCCTCCCCCCTCCCCCCTCCCTCCCTACCTCGATGGAGGGAGGAAGCAAGCAGAGCCTCACCAGGTGCGTGCGGCTGACAGTGGTCCTTCAGATCCTCCAGCCTTTCACAAACGGTCTCCATGGCGACACCGCAGTCCATCCCTCCGCTGGAACTGACCAATAGCAGGCGGGGCTCCTTGATGCGCCGAGCCCTGGCGCCGATGGGCCGCCTCCCATCGACCCTCACGGCCACGTTGACCACGGAGCCGCCGTGTTCAAAGGCGATGGGGGGCGTGTCACTCCAGCCACCTGGGGGGGAGATTACTGCTGTTGACTGGTGGTGTGTTCATAAGAACTTGTAATAATAATAATAATAATAATAATAATAATAATACATTATGGTCAAATGCCCCCTCCATGGCTGTTCTCGTTTAACAGATGGATGGTAAATGGACTGCACTTATATAGTGCCTTTATCCAAAGCACTTTACAACAGCCTCTCATTCACCAATTCACACACACATTCACACACCAATGGCGGCAAGCTACCATGCAAGGCGCCGGCCCGCTCATTGGGAGCAATTTGGGGTTCAGTGTCTTGCCCAAGGACACTTTGACATGTGGCCAGCCGGGGCTCGAACGCCGATCTGCCAACCTTCCCATCATTAGACGCCGACTCTACCTTCTGCGCCACAGCCACCCCACATTAGACTTATATAGTGCTTTTCTAGACACTCAAAGACGCTTTACAAACTGAAAAGATCGAGTAGTAATAATAAAAAGAAACAAAATAAATAAATAAAAGAAAGTATAGGGGCGTAATTGAGGTAGTGCTGGGGACACATGGGAAGGGGAGGGGGAGAGGGAGAGGGTTAACTGGTGAAGGCGAGCTTGAAGTAGTGGGTTTTGAGGGCCTAATATCTCCAGGCTTACTGCTGTGACTGGTGGTGTGTTAACACTAGAACAGCCGTGCCTTTTTTACCTACTAAAAGAGCCGCCTCTTTACAATGCTCAAGCTGCTACTTACACACAACGACCACTAGTTGGCCATCTGTTCAATTAGCCTGCTTCCTACACAGAAAAACGGCAAAATAGCTTTATACTATTGATGTGATTTTGAAAATGTAAGGATACTGGGTGGTAGAACACACATATCTAGGAAAAGTCATGAAAGGAGGGTCCTGAAATTTGATAGAGTGCAAAGATATAACATTTTTCTTTAGTCACAGAGGTCAAATGACCCCTCATGGCTGTTTTAGTGTTCATAAGAACTGGTGAACCAGGCCTCTGCGACTCACCTGATAGGTCCAACCTGGCAGGACACTCCACTTCCTGCCACGCCCCTATGGGCATCACCTCGCCACGACCGATGGAGACGTACGCCTGTGCTGACATCACAGCTTGGCGTAGCAGCACCTGCCCAGCCCCCTCGTAGTGTCGCGCCGCACGCACTAGCAAGTCTGTCCTGTAGAGGGCAGCAACACATCCACGCAGTAGGTCACACTAACACTACTAATACTGCATGTATTATTGACTCGTGTAAATGACAAAATAATGATCTGTTTCCATTGTCGCAAACTCAAAGGCTGCATCACGATAATCTTGACCGGCTTCATTTCTAATACAGCCACTTTTGGATTTTTGTTGCAAGTAATTTACATCTAATTTAGGCTTAAGAAGGTACAGTATGTAACATTTCGAGCTTTCTAAAAGCTTCCTAATGGTTGTAACGACTCTACGTTTAATAATTAGCAATCAGGGAAAGAAAGAAATATTTCATGAACGAATCCTGTTTTGGTCCGGAAAAAGCACATTCAGTGTTCAGGTAGTCAGGTAGTGTGCTGGTAGTCATAGTAACCAGGTAGTGTGCTGGTCGTCATAGTAACCAGGTAGTGTGCTGGTAGTCATAGTAACCAGGTAGTGTGCTGGTGGTCATAGTAACCAGGTAGTGTGCTAGTCGTCATAGTAACCAGGTAGTGTGCTGGTAGTCATAGTAACCAGGTAGTGTGCTGGTAGTCATAGTAACCAGGTAGTGTGCTGGGTGGTCGTACCTGCTGAGCCAGTTGAGTCTCTGGGCGGCCAGGGTCTGCACCCCGCCAGGCAGGTCCCCCCGCTCCAGCAGAGAGAAGGCGTGGCTCCAGGCAGGGTTGGCGGCCGGCCCGCTCCTCAGACCCCCCCTGCCCTCCCCGGCCAGACAGCCCAGCACGTCAGCTATACAGGCCAGGCAGCGGGCCGCCACGCCCAGGTTCTCTTTGCTCCCTGCCGCGACTGGAGGTCCCAGAGAGAGAGAGAGAGAGAGAGAGAGAGGGTGGAGTGTTAAAAGGTGCGATCTCAAATTCATAGACAGAGCTTTGTGTTACTTTGAGATATCTATGTATCCCACTCTGAGCTCTCTCAGAATGAACCGATAGAGAGCAAAACGCAAAATTCTACGCTAAATACTGGTGGGAAGCCTGCATGACCCCATCGCCAGGAAGTCCTCGTTTTTAAACCAAAAATGTCTTAGAACCCTAGCCTCATGCCTAGTTCAGTGCCATTTTAATTATGCAATCAGCTCATGGTACTGGAACCTCAACAAACCTCTGAAAACTAAACTTCAAACAGCACAGAAGAAATTAATTAGAGTGGTGTTGGGCTTCCGTTACAAAGCGCACGTTGGAAAGGCCCAATTCATGGAGCTTCAATGGCTGCCAGTTGAAGCCAGAGCCAGTCAGATGCGTCTTGTGACAGTCCACAGGGTCCTGAACAACAGAGCTCCGGCTTACTTTAATAATCTCTTTGAGAGAATAGCACACTCATACAACACTAGAGGAAGCTGCGATAATCTAGTCCCCTGTAGACACAGTAAAAAAAACAGGAGAAGTTTCGTTCACATATACAGGCGCAGTGGAATGGAACAAGTTGCCTTTAAGCATCAAAGAAACTGACAGTACCGCAGCTTTCAAGGCTAAGATCAGAATACAGCTGTTTAGCAACATCCCACTGTAAACCAAATAGAGAGTTATAGGACAGGAGAAGCACTTGTATGTTCCAGGCTAAATTATATACGTCTTGGAAGTTTTTATGGACTTGTTGGTTGCTATTGATGCGCTTTGTCTTCCCACATCAAGGACCTGTTTGTCTGTCTGTTCTGTTGTACTGTATGACTGTATGGGAGTGTTGTACTCATAGGTGAAAGTGGGCCGGAACGGTCCGGTGCTGCGTTCCGGCAAGACTTTCTGTGCCGGAACGCCGTTGGGGGAAGAGATGCAGCTGCCTGTCAATCAAAATCCGATTGCTGCAGAGTGCAGAAGCAATCACGATTCACGATCCATAATTTCCAACAAGGAAACACATGGCTGACGTTATGTTTCCTTGCGTCTATTTTAATACCTTTGAAAAGGACATGTTAACCCGCTTTACAGTAGACCCGAAGCGACGCGACGTGGTTGGGTGGGCAGCACTGGGCACTGAGACAGTCCGACCGGGATTACAGTCGCGCCGTATGGAAGCATATAGTGGACTTTATTCAAATGTTAATGCAATTTGAGATTGCATTTGCATGTTCCACTTTTGCATGCATTCTTTCAGACAATATTCAAATTCAAATGCAATTCTGATGATTTGCATTTTCATTTTCATGTACCTGATGTGCACATTCGCTGTCAATATTAAAATAATAAGGCAAAGCCATTTGACATTTAATTTTCAAAGTCATGCGCTGCTTTGTAGCTGACAAAATTAAAAAGTTCATTCTAATGTGAAAATTACTATGCAATCCCAAAATAGCATATTCATTTGCCACTTTTGCCTGCGTTATTTGAGTCAATATTCAAATTGTAATGCAATTATGTGATTAGCAATTGCATTTATATGTTCTAGGAAACACATCCGCTCATTAGAATTGCATTTGAATTTGAATATTGTCTGAAAGAATGCATGCAAAAGTGGAACATGCAAATGCAATCTCAAATTGCATTAACATTTGAATTTAGTCCACTATATGCTTCCTTAAGCAAGCCGTGTTGCCAGATTGGGCTACTTTTGGTCACACTGACAGGACAGATGGATTCGGCAGCTTTTAGACTGGTTGGGCTGGAAATTGTCAATTCCATCTGGCAACCCTGGTAGCAAAATATGTGCATACGTATCTGGTAGCCTACTGGTACTTTCAAATCGCATCGTATTATTATTATTAGTAGTAGTAGTAATAATAATTACAATTTACAATACAAATACAACAATTGGGGGTCCCTCAAAGAAAATGTGGGCGCACTGCGCGCGCACAACATCAACCTCCAAGGCTTGATTCTGACCCAGGAAAAACCCTGGTATGTACTGTATAACATGATAGCCATCTATGAGCAATGCACTGTATATAAGATGATGACCAAGGGTCTTTCTGCTGCTGACCAAGGGGTTGAGTTCACTTGATGAGGCCCAATTTTGTTTTAGACTCTGTAGGCTACTGTATTTGTTTATTAAGACTTAAGATATATTATCTGAATTTCTCTTGTTTTATCAAATGTTCCAATTATTTTCATTTCTTGTGCTGGTTTAAAATTGCAGGAAACTAGCACAAATAATTGTGTGGGTGAGAGGGGCCGACGCTACCAAAACGTGCACAGTTTTGGGTCGCTCCACCACCAAAAACTCTCAAAAACTTTTGGTGAAACTTGGCAGCCCTAAAGTGTTTCTAATTTCGACACCAACACCACGATGTGTGTGTTCAGGGATGCATGAAGCTGGGGGCAGGAGGAGAACAATATGAAACGATGAAGGTTGGGGTAGTAGCCTATAGTTCCTGTAAGAAACTCAAACCACTTTCACCCCTGGTTGTACTGTATGGGAGTGTTGTACTGTATGGGAGTGGCTGTTGGTATGGCCCCTTCCCCTCGTGGCCCTTTTTAACACCAGGGACAGCGACGGAAACAAGTCACAGACTTTATCGCTCCATCCCTGACAATTACAAGCATCATTGTCTCCATCTATGTATTTGTATTATTGTCAATAATTCAAATAAAAATAAAAAAAACGATAAAAAAAAACATTTGGAAACGAGCCACTCACTGGAGTCTAGTGTGCTCAGCAGCGCCTCCTGCTGGCCTCCCAGCACAGCAGCTCTGAAGCAGGGCAGGAGGCTGTGGTCACTGTGGCCCTTCAGTGTGTCCGTCACTCTCCTCCTCCCTGCCAGGAAGAACAGCTCCTCCCTCCAGCCCAGCTCCGCCTCCTGGTCAGCCAGGGACAGCACCTCCCTGAGAGACAGCCTCCAGGCCCCCTGCCACTGCTTCAGCGACCCAGGCCCGCCCAGCAGCCAGCCGACGCCCTCCTCCAGCCCTACAGCGCCCTCTCTGGGCTGGAAGACCGGGAACAGGCGAGCCTCCAGGAGGGAGCGGGGTCCGCTGGACCCCCACAGCTCCTCAGACCTGCAGGGGAGGAGGGGGGAGGTGTGATGGGGGGGTAGTGGTGGTCTAGTGGATAGTGAGTTGGACTTGTGATCGGAAGGTTGTGAGTTCAAATCCCGCCTGAAGCCACACCACTACTAGTGTGCCCTTGGGTAAGGCACTTAGCCCTCAGTTACTCCAGGGGGAATGTCCCTGTAATTCGTAATTGTAAGTCGCTTTGGATAAAAGCGTCTGCTAAATGGCAACATTTAAAATTAATTATTATGTTCTGCTCATCCACCTGAGTACAACAGCTAGTCACATACTGTATCATGTTTTCAGTTTGAATAACATGCAATAATACATAGTTTATGCATGCAATAGTGGAAATAGCTAATTGTTTTCATATCGACAATGCGTGTACAGCCCACACAGATCTTGTAGAGGGATGTTAAGTAGTTATACTGAGAGTGGTGCTGCTGCTCCCATTCATGTCCCCTGGCATGGCTACATGGCTACATGGTAGCTCCCCGCCAGACAAAGAAAGCTCAAGAATGGAAATATTACTGAAAAAAGTGTCTAGATGAGCTGGGTTTCAGGTTTAAGGCAAGGTCAAGGGTCATGTTAAGGTTAATGTTAAGACAGGGGGTGGGGTTAGTCTCTATTCATCTCTATGGTGGTTAGTCTCTATGGTGGTTAGTTTCTAAGATGGTTAGTCTCGCCACGCTATCAGTCCTACTGTATCTCAGTGCGGTCGTAGAGGTCTCTCCAACTGTGGTTGAGGAAGGTAGCAGTTCCATGGTCAGAGGCGACCTAGAGGAGAGGGAGGCGTGGGTGAGAGGCAGGGGCGGAGAGACGGGGGGTGTCTCAACTGTCTCTGCTCTACTCCTCAGATCCTTCTTAGCTGCACTAAGGAGCACGATAGGAGATATTTTCTGCCTGCCCTAATAAGACTGTACAACTCCTCCTCTGGCTGGCTCGATGGGGGTGATCAGAGTCAGGCTGGGGGATGTTAAATACATTACATTTTTACATTTTTGGCATTTAGCAGACGCCTTATTCCAAAGCGACTTACAATCAATACATTTGACTAAGCAATCCACCAAAATCATCAATCCACCAGTCGTAGCAGGAAGAGTAATCCAGCTCAGGCCCGGGGCCATTGATAGAAGGAAAAACCTTCTTCTATCACCTTCTTCTAAACCTAACCTTTTTTTTTCATACTGGACTGTTCTTACTGTGTAATGTTTCAGTGGTATGACTTGAAAACATGCTTCACTGTCCCGTTACTGACGCAGGGCACTGTAATGACATCATGAGCTACCGAGTGACGACATGAACAAAGGAGAGCAAGAAAAAGCGTTTTGTTACCTCAAGATCATCAGAAGCCCCCAGTGCTGTATAAACAGTGAGCTTCAGATTTCCAAGTTGTACACGGTGTCCCTGGATGATGATGTCATTAGTTAAAGCCAGCTTCCGGAGGTGCGATGAGGAGGTCACCTCCAGGCCTGACAATAAACAACCTGACTGGAGCTCTAGTGGACCCTGGGGGCAAAGTTCAAAGGTTAATCAGTGACTTGACTCATTTTCGAGTATATCAGTCAGTAATATCAGCTGATGTTGATATGGTCCTAAAAAAGAAGAGTAAAGTAATTACTTTTTGCATACAAGCCTCAGATATCCTAATGACAAGCTACTACATTTTTTCTACATTGAGATGATGTGAATGTTTGAAAAGGGGGTGAAGAATTTGTATAGGCGTTGTTAAGAGAAAATATAATATATAAACCTCTCTTTCTTTCATGTACCCCATCGGGTACAGATCAGACCCTCAATAAAGGAAGGATGCAAGTTTGAACTATTCATATAGTGAATATGTGATTATGTCAGAATATGTAAACAGGCTCTGAGACTGAACACCTCCTGACCTGCAGATGGCAGTGTTGGATGACTGCTCCTGTCGACAGGCTGACGTCCCCCTCCAGCACGCTGTTGATCACCCTGCCTCCATCGTCCACACAGCGGGGGTTCTAGAGGGATGGACAGACATCAAGACATCAGTCAGCCGGAGTTTAGGATAAAATTCGCTTTGCTCTGCGTCGTTTGGAGCTGTGAGAACGCGCATTCGAAGTCGCTCCCGGAGCAAACAACCAACGCATGCTCCGCTTGAAAAGGGTGGTTTCGCTCCGGTTAGAAACGACGCATCGAGGCTGTCCATAGGAAAACAACAGCGCATGCGCGTTGATCTGGATAAGAGCGGGACGAACGGGCAATTTTAAATTGTTCTGATCAATCAACTAGCATGTCTGTTGCTTCGATAACGTATGTTACTTCGTTTACGTAAAGGGCTGTGAGAACGCAAATCAGAGAAATAATTTATGCAACAATGTTACAATCTCATCCACTTGCTCCAGGTCACGATTCAGACTTTCATGTGAGAACATGACCTTAGATTCATAGATAGAGCTCAGTGTTTCCTCCAGGAATTTTTACAATGGTGGCGGGTGGGCGTGACCGCGCGCGCAGCGCGCGCGATTTTTTCGCGTGCACGCGCATGAAACGCGCACGCGCGCTCAAAACAACGTTTTTTTTTTTTTTCCTAATCACAGCCAAAACTAGAGGATGGCCAAAAAAAAGAAAAAATGAATATACAGAATATAAACTTGTGACTGACAGTCACATACACACACAAAGATCATCAGCTATAATATAATACGAAGTAGGCCTACATGAGCACAAAAGCGGCTAACGTTACTGATTAACTGTTTACTGTAGTGCAGAGAGATGGTAGTCGTAGGCGGCGTATCAAATGACAAAGCTAAACGTTTAATGAAGGACATGAACGATTGTCAACAACACACTCAAGCAGTAAATAGAACAGTCTAAACAACTTGGGTACTACGGACGGAACAATAGTCTCAACCTATAGTTCCGTGCGTGAATTATGTCAACCCACCACATTACAGAAGTAAAATCACAGTCAGATGGAGCATTCGGTAAACAGCTGAGTATCAGCTGAGTTAAAGAAAACAAACTCTTACCTTTGATGAGACCCACATGAGCCCTGTTTTCCCGTACTTCTCCCGTGTGTCTCTTATTGTCCAAATGTTCCCTGAATTTTAGCTGCATGTTTTTCCAGCATGTAATTCCGTTGTCAATAAAAAAATCGTCTCCCCTTCTTTTCCCCTTGACAATACTGTGTCGTTGCTAAAGTGACGGCACATAAGAATCGTTTTTTGACTTGCAAATGTCTGCTAACGTAGCACTTGAAACTGGCGCCGTTCTCTGGACTGCAGCTGCTCCCGCGTTAGCATTAGCATCCATCTTTTCTTCTCCCTTCTCACCGTCACGAGCTCAAATGACACTTGTCGGCCGATCTAACTCTTAACACTCACTTACAGGACTTCTGACACCATGTTGTGTTATTCTATTAAACATACACGTGAGTCCTTCTGTATTTCAATGTAAGTGTCTTTATTTTAACTCGCTCTGTAAGCTCTACAATACCGGTCTCTTGTTGTCTCGTCGTAACCTGCCCACCTGACCTGGGGGGTATTCCATCAACGTCGCTAAAGGAAAATCCTGGCTTATTTTTGATAACTCTCGCGAGACCTATCAGAATATGCCTGGATATTTGTAAGAACTCTCGCGAGATTTATCAGACTAAACCTGGATTTTCCCTTTAGCGATGTTGATGGAATACCCCCCGGATGTCACTACGGTGGCCTGTACACAATAACAATAATACCACAGTTTACATTTAGACCAATCAGGAGCCCTTGTGTCACGTCGTCAACTGAATGTCATTAATCTGATTTTGGATCAGCGGTTAGAGAGAGATGGGCGTGGATTTAGGTGCACTTTTAGTCAACATCCATTATAGCGCTGATCTAGGATCAGATATATTTGAATCAGCTAAAAAAAAAAAAAAAAAAATTTTTTTGAGAACTTTTTGTTTTTTTTGTTTTGTGGACTGAATCAATTCGTGGCGGAGGAAATTCCATCGTGGCGGCCCGCCACCAATAAATGCATGTAGAGGAAACACTGGAGCTCCAGTATGGATTCAAAGGTTCGCTTTAAACATATTTTGAAGCTATAATATGACACATGTATACAAATAATGTCGTAAAACAACCTTGCTATCCTGCAAGAATCAATGGGAATACTGTACATTATCATTAATTGAATTGACAATAGCAGTAACTAGTGCAGATTGTACCTTTAACAGTAACTTACAACTTGTTAAACTACATACAGTTTGATGGCACAGTAAACAAGATATGACATAGAAATAGGTTCAGGGTCAGCAGGAATAGGTTTCTATCTCTTGACATTGTCATCAAGTCATTGCCTATAAACAGACTGCACTTACATAGCGCCTTTATCCAAAGCGCTTTACAACGGCCTCTCATTCACCCATTCACACACACATTCACACACCAATGGCGGCAAGCTGCCATGCAAGGCCCCGGCCGGCCCGCTCACCGGGAGCAATTTGGGGTTCAGTGTCTTGCCCAAGGACACTTCGACATGTGGCCAGCCGGGGCTCGAACCGCCGATCTGCCGACCTCGCGATCATTAGACAGCGGCTCTACCTCCTGCACCACAGCCCCCCTTCCTGCGCCACAGCCGCCGCCTATGAGTTTTGTGAATGCAAGGACTGAATTGAAGCATACAGATATTCAGAGGAGGTGTGAAGAACGCTTTTCAATTGAGGCTGGTGAACTGTCCTCCAGTTAAATACTCATCTAATACCAGGGTATATACAGGAATATTGAGGTTAATTTCAATACCTTTCTAAGACTTTTTAAAGACCTTGTCAATATTTTTCCAGACCTCACCGCCGAGCTGTAACCGTTTACTTCAGTGACACCTTTAACTTAACAGTTTTAGTTTGCAACAGACTAGACCACTATCATACAACACAATTTCCGGTTCATCTTTGTTTTTTAATAAAACTAATAAATTCACGAACTTTTACTAAACGTTTTTAGGACTCAAACTCTTTGGACAGAGTGTAATTCAGAAAAATACCAACAAAATTCAAGACCTCATAAAATCGTGATAAGACTTTTTAATACTTATTAAGGGTCTTGATTTTCCCAAAATTGATTCATCAACTTTTAATACTTTTCAAGACACCGCGCATACCCTGAATACGCATCTATCAGCTCTGTGTCCCTGGCAGTGAGACTTATACCCTGATGGCCTTAGAATGTGGTTCTGGCATCACAAGATGTTTTCTCCGACACCTGGTCTTCAAACCACTTGACACACTCATGGGAATAAGGCTAGACAACTAGGTATAACCCTTCCTCATGTCAACTAGCTTCAGTAGTAAATAACTGTCTGTGCCACAGCTGTGTAAAGTTTGTAGTCATGACTGTTTGTGACATTTGATGTCTTCTGAGTGTCCTGAAGGCGTTATGAAGGAGGAGGGGGTTCCAGTACCTGTATGTGTGAGAGGGTGTCTGTCTCTGTCCCCTCGCTAGTCAGACGGGAAATATGCTCTCTCCCAGACATAGTCAGGTAGTCATAGCAACCACCTGGAACATAAACTGCAGGGAGAGAAACACACACAACATCTTGACATCTACAGCTAAATAGTGAGATGACAATAGAATTGACAAAGACAGCACTTTTTTGTTTTTTACCATGTGTACATTTAATGGATAATAAGACATACCCATATTGAGTGGTGTCCCCCGCAGTGTCCTCCATAGCACCGCCCGTGCACTCCTCACTGCTGCCCCCTGTGGCCCTGCAGGGGAACTGCAGCCTGGTCTCTCCCCGTTCACAAACTCCGACTCAGTTAGGTCTGAGCAAAGGCACATCAACACATCCAGGAAAAGGGAGATCTGGAGAGAGAAAGAGAGAGAGAGAGCACTTTTTGGCAATATGTTTTGTTGTATTTTCACGACAAAATGAAATGAACTAAAAAAACAACAACATTGATTTCTGAACGGACTGTGTAGACCCCAGGAAGAGTAGCTGATGCTAATCAAATGATCAATGTCAACGTGTTGACATTCAAAATGGAGTGAATTATATTTCATAAATTACAGACAGCATACAAAAAAAGAACACTAAGAAATGCAGTGACAATATATATGTATATATATATATTTTGTAGCAACCCCTGTTATTTCCAAATAATTATTTATTGTTGGGAGGGAGTGGGAAAGAAAAAAGGAGGGAAAGGAAAAAAAAAAGAATAGTAAGAAGGAGGACAGAGCCGTACTTGGAGGGGGGGAGCCCCTGAGTCCATGCCCATATACGTACAGCCGTCCAGGGGGGGGGTGACGTGGGTCTGCAGCAGCCGCTCTGACGCCCCCCGGCAGAAGAACACCGGTCCAGAGACCTGCACACATCACATGAGAGAACGTGACGTCGGTCACATGACCGCAGGAAGGAAACATAACTTGCCGGTGGAGAGAGGACGCTGGCGTTGCTTGTTCGCCGCTTCTCAGCCCAAAATCTAGATATACTTGCAGCAGTGTTTCCTCCAGGAATTTTTACAATGATGGTGGGTAGTGCTGACCGCGCGTGCGTGCAGCGCGCGCCCGCGATTTTTCCGCGTGCACGCGCATGAAACGCGCACGCGCGCTCAAAACAACGACGTAATTTCAGCCAAAACTCGAGGATGGCCCAAAAAAATAAAATGTTTTCCTGTACTTCTCCCGTGTGTCTCTTATTGTCTGTGTCTGCATGTTTTTCCAGCATGTAATTCCGTTGTCAATAAAAACAAAAACACTGATCTGACGTTTTTTTTCACAACGTTATTACTTGTCACTTTAAGCCCAGGAGGGAGTTAGCGATTAGCGATGTTTAGCTTAGCTTAGTTTAACAGAAGTATCTTCACTTTTAACATGACTTCCCGTGGTCGTAGAGGGCTGGTCGACGGCTTAAAATGACCGTGTAGACCTGTAGACCTTATATAGTCATATATAACCTTATGACCTATATATAACCTATATGACCTTATAGTCTTGTGTTTCTACCCCGGGCATAGCCGGTGTTATTCACGGACAAACACTCCTGTTAGAGTGGTTCTAGTACACTGGACATAGGTAACACATAGAGAGGCTTCTCCTCTCTCTCTCCATACTACACTACACTACACTACGCTAGCTCGCGGTGTTCGGGTGACAGCCAGGGCGCGTTCGTAAATACGCTCTGGAAATCTGATCAGCACTCACGGAATGCCTCTTGTCCAATCAAATGACTTGGTCCCTTTATGACGTTGAACCCAGTGTGCGCTCCGGGGCTCTCAGAGCGAATTTACGAACGCAGCCTCAAGTTCAATACTCGCGACACACACGGACTGGTCCAGTTTCAGCGCTTGTGGGTGTGTCTAGCGCTGTGAAGGTCTGAAAAGCGGCCTAAATCTTTTTTTTTTTTTTTGGTTGAGAAATCTGAATGGTGGCGGAGGAAATTCCATCGTGGCGGCGCGCCACGATGAAATGCATGTAGAGGAAACACTGACTTGCAGTATACAGAGTAGATAGTCCTACAAAGACACTTAGATTTAGATTAGTAATCTAAACATTAATTAGGCCCCTATACTTTCTTTTATTCATCTTTTGTTTCTTTTTATTATTACTACCCAATCTTTTCAGTTTGTAAAGCGTATTTGAGTGTCTAGAAAAGCGCTATATAAGTCTGTGTTATTATTATTATTATTATTATTATTATTATTATTATTATTATTATTATAATAACTGGAGACATTCAATATTTTGGCAAAAGAGTTGGAGGAACAGTGACTAATTACAGTAAGTGCATGTAGTAGATGACTCTATTGACTTATTTCCATGACGGATTGAATACAGAGGCGCAAACAAACCAAACTTCTCCCGAAAATGGGACGAGGTTAACATGGAGGAATTTGATTAATTAACATGGGATGCAAAGCTAAACTACTGATCCTATGAAAGGTAGATTACCTTAGATAATAATAATAATAATAATACTACATTATATATACTATATATATCATATATATATATATATATATATATATATATATCGTATATATATTGTATATATATATATATATACGACTTATATAGCGCTTTTCTAGACACTCAAAGACGCATTACAAACTGGAGAGGAGAGGGTTAACTGGTGAAGGCGAGCTTGAAGAGGTGGGTTTTGAGGGCCTGTTTAAATGTTGGCAGGGTGTTGGCCTGTCTGATGTGGTTGGGGAGGGCGTTCCAGAGGGACGGGGCTGCGGCTGAAAAGACCCCATCACCCCAGGTCCCTATCACCCCAGGTCCCTATCACCCCAGGTCCGGAGCTTGGTCCTGGTGGTCTTAAGGGTGGTTTGGTCGTCAGATAGCTCACATTTCAAACATGCATTGACGTACCAGTGGCACCTTGCCATCAGGCTGTATGGCTTCACGTATCCTCCCCTCTGAGCCCTTGTAGATGATGTCACGTACACCACCCTAGAAGCAGAGGGACACACCTCCATTGGCACTTTCTGTGGGTAACCATCTTCATACAGCAATAGAGATAGATACATTAAAAGGGCATGGATGATTTACCTTCGTATCAGCAAGGTAGACTCCATGGTTCACAGCATAAGACACGTCACCGGGCAGTGCCAACACTCGAACCCCAGTGAAACCCTCCCACGACATCACTAGAAGACAGGGAATGAACAAGAGAAAGGGGTGAACAGGTTTACCATGAGGGTGAAGAGAGAAAGCCAAAGTTGATCACGCCCCTCTTTTATTCAAACTGCATTTCCCAGTTCATGAAGTGGTAAATACAACCAGATTGCATTCAGTAGTAGTAGTTTTGAAGTCTGTATAATTGTGGACCATTGAGATAGCTGTATAACTTGCTAGCTGGATAGGTAGTAGGATCTAACCGTTGGAGGTGGGCATGGTCAGGATCATGTCAGTGCTGCACACCCAGACTCCTGGAGGCGAACCAGGACAGACCTACACAGAATGAAGCACACTATCAAACACTTGTCTGTACCTATCACTGTCATGTTTTTATATCATGTTTTATATCACTATTTGCACACACGCTGCTCCATGCTGTGATCTTGCAGCACCAATATAAAGTATTTCACCCCCTGCTCATTTTGCGAGTTTACCCTCTTACAAAAAAAATTAAACTTCATATAATGTGATTTTCTGTGATTTTTTTGGTATATTCTGTTTCTCTGTTAAAATGATGATTTTACAACTTGAGTACTGGATACAATACAATAACCATACAATGCAATAAACATAATACAGAAAGAGTCTTAAAGATGTTACAAGATAACAACACATTATGTCAAAGCTAAACATGTTAGTTTATATGACACAGAGGGAAGAGATAACAATATGGGTTTGATGCTGTTCCATGTTATGGTGCATAATAACTCAAATCTATAACCATAGCCATCACAAATTCAAAGGAACTTTAGAAAAAATAGCAAATGGATACTGTACATGTTTTTAAATAAAATAGACTGCTGCAATAAATGTATATTATGGCTTTACAAAAAACAACAATATACCCATGGATATGTTACGGTACATGTGGGAAAACTAGGGTTAGGGTTAGGTGCTAGGGTGACTTGGTACATGCTGGCATGTCTAACCCTAACTCTAAACCTAACCCTACCCCTAGTTTTCCCACATGTACCGTAACAGATATACTACTTATCACAGCTGGCATCAGATATGTTATTATCAGGCCACTTCAGATCACTTTTGGAGAGTTCAGTCATGCTGGAAAGTTCCATGTGAAAAGACAACAACATAGCCTGCAGTCTGGCTCCTAGCTGACCTGGTTGGAGAGGCAGTCTAGCAGCCTGTCCAGACAGTAGACTGGACTCTGCACGGTCTGAGCTGGGTTACCAACAGGCAGCCAGCAGAACGCCCTGCCACAGCTGTCCCAAGGGAAGTCCCGGCCCTGCAGACATGAGGAGGGTTTGGAGGACGACGACGACACAGAAGGAGGTTAGGCTACTCCAATTCAATGACATTTCCAACCCCACCCCACCCCCGCCCCCACAAAATGTTGCAACATTCATTAAAAGTAAAAAGGCATTGATTTGATTCGATTTGACAAATTTCACCTCCCTCTATCCAACCCCCCCTTTTCAAATGCTCCTAACTGGACTCACGGTGTGTAAGATAAGGATGTGGGCGTTGTCAAGGGCATCTGCGGTTACAACCTGAAACATGCAAGATGGAACAGAGTCACTGCTCTGCTGTAGGGCATGGAGATTGTCATGCACTGTCAATATTCACAAGTCTTGCTTCTTGTCAAATCACTTACAGTACACCCAAGGGTGTAGCCCGTGGGTATGGTGGCGTTACTGTGTTAAATGCTCGCCACATAGCCTATGGCAGCAGGAAACAAGACAGTTAACATCTTAACATGTGACCATCGCCAGCAGGCTGCCACTCACTGTGTATCCAGCTCTGGCGCTCAGGTGCTCTGCAGCCACCAGCAGGGCGTTGAGCGTGGCCCCCCCACTGCCCAGACGCTCCTGGGGGTCCGACACCGTCAGCAGCAAGGTCCCCCGGGGGACAGTTCCACGCTTCTGCCGCAACTCCAACTCTGACACACACAGGCACGCACGCACGGGCGCACACATGGGCACACGGGCACACGGGCACACACACACACACACACACACACACACACACACACACACACACACACAGAGACCCAGACACAGACACAGACACAGACACAGACACACATGTTGGAAGTCAGTGATTGACAACAATATCTAAGGCCAATAAAGTGAGATTTCACCTTTTTTTTCCTATGACATGCATTAAGACAGGGTTAGGGTTACTTTTGTACTTACACATAGCAACTTGTAGGCTATATATATTCATTTCACGTATCCATACCTCCAAATCTGCGACTTGCATCGTGGGGGACTACAAAAAATAAACAAACTCTAGCTGTCACTCACCTCTCTGGAAGGCATACACGCTGTCAGTCTGTCTGTCTGTCTGTCTGTGTGTCACTCACCTCTCTGGAAGGCATACACGCTGTCTGTGTGTTGGCATGTTAACACTATGACCGTCCAGCTGAACGCCTGCTCCCTGGACATGCTGATGTGATCAGATCCAACTCCTGATTCCAACACACCACCACGAAAGTTCACCGGATGATAAAGTCGCTGTATTTCCAAACACGGAACTTAATCCTTTAAATCTTGAATAACGGGGAGTGCATGGGGCGGGACCATTGCATCCTCTTTTGGGACCTAAAGCAAACTATATGAGTCACCGTTGACTCCACAGACCGTTAGGGTCAACGCTTGCACTGTCCTCGCAATAATGTTGCGATAGGGTGGACATTACAATGCATCACGGTTGATTGATCGTTTGGCAACCCAGTCATTTCACAGCAAGCTTGAGAAGAGCTTGACTCTTGCAGATTACCTCGATATACTCGTTTCGTCTGTTATGTCCCTCGTGTGTTTCCGTAGTGGGTACGTTCGATTTACACGCCGCGGTCTGTTCTGGTTCAAACGGCGTGGTCTTGAAAATACAATCGAAATATTTGTGAAACTGTTTCAGCATTTTGTTTATTATCATATAAAAACCCTATTTTCCATTCTGAAGAATATGCTATTTGTAGATAGGATACCCACACGCAAGGGATTTTCGTTTTGTATTTGTAATTAATTTACATTGTATTGTTCTAGATAGATAGATAGATAGATAGATAGATAGATAGATAGATAGATAGATAGATAGATAGATAGATAGATAGATAGATAGATAGACAGATAGATAGATAGATAGATAGATAGATAGATAGATAGATAGATAGATAGATGGATAGATGGATAGATAGATAGATAGATCTCTCTCTATATATATGTCTCTGTCTGTCTCTCTCTCTCTCTCTCTCTCTCCCTCTCTCTCTCTGAATAATTAATGTTCACCTCATGAAATCAATGTTATGCCATCTGACAAACAGGTTCATGGACCTGGTCGTGTTCTGCCATTTATTATCGGGCTACTATCGCCATCTAGTGGTGAGTTGAAGTATGACCGATGGTGTCGCAGGTGGATGCGACCCAGCAAGAAGCAGCCTCTAGTAAATTGCTATTTCTACTATTACTATTTTTGCTCTGTTGCTTTTTGAAAAACAGATTTTACGTTGTTAAAAAGGTGAGTATGCAACAGGGTAGAGGTCAAAACGTAGGGGGACTTGTTGGTTTGGGAACTTTATGGACTTTGGTTTTAGGCGTAAATCCTCCCGTCAACAGGTGTGTGATGCTCCTTCAGTCAAGATCCAACCTTCCGTCATCACGGTGTTTCCAGACAGTAATA
>NC_137684.1:1097500-1155000 GCF_963989245.1 Nansenia antarctica
TCTCCAGGGAGGGCGGGGAGGGTGAGGGGCGGCCTGGGCTCCCCCCTGCCGCCCCAGAGGGTCTGGGCTCGCCCCCCGCCCTGGACGTGTGCTCCCTGGAGAGGGTCGTGGACAGCCCCGCCCCCGAGCCGGCCGCCAGGATACAGAGGGTCAGGGACGAGAAGAACCAGGACGTCGTTCGCCTCATGAGAATGCTCTAGGGTCACACAGACGTGTCCTAGCCCCTGACCCTAGCCCCTGACCCTAGCCCCTGACCCTAGCCCTGACCCTAACCCTGACCCTAGCCCCTGACCCTAGCCCTGACCCTAGCCCCTGACCTTGGGCCTAGCCCTGACCCTAGCCCCTGACCCTAACCCTGACCCTAACCCTGACCCTAGCCCCTGACCCTGGGCCTAGCCCTGACCCTAGCCCCTGACCTTGGGCCTAGCCCTGACCCTAGCCCTGACTGTAGCCCCTGACCCTAGCCCCTGACCCTGGGCCTAGCCCTGACCATAGCCCCTGACCCTAGCCCTGACCCTAGCCCCTGACCCTAGGCCTAGCCCTGACCCTAGCCCCTGACCCTAGCCCTGACCCTGACCCTAGCCCCTGACCCTAGCCCCTGGGCCTAGCCCTGACCCTAGCCCCTGACCCTGGGCCTAGCCCTGACCCTAGCCCTGACCCTGGGCCTAGCCCCTGACCCTAGCCCTGACTGTAGCCCCTGGCCCTAGCCCTGACAAAGAATGTTTGTTGATTCAGTGAATCCCTACTTCTGTAGTACCTAGACCAAAAAAAATATATATAGGTTTTTATTCATACATGAATTGTCCAATGAATTCTGAAATAGTTTCAAACAACGAATCCTGTTGCACTCTGAGGTGATTCACGTTCCTTCATCACTACAGAGTAGCTTACATACTGTCACTGCTGACCTCATCTGCATGTTCTGTCCCAATTAAAATGCAATGAAATAAACATATTTACTCATACACATGTTGGAATACAGTTAAAATATGTTTTTGGGACGAGAGAGAGAGAGAGAGAGAGAGAGAGAGAGAGAGAGAGAGAGAGAGAGAGAGAGAGAGAGAGAGAGAGAGAGAGAGAGAGGGGTGGGCTGAGGAGGAGGTTCAGTTTCACACACACACGAAACAAGTGTCCACCAACTTTCCATTTGATTTTATTGAAAACATTATAAAATAACATGTGCTACAGCAGCATTTCATTTTTTCTTTACCATCTTTTACATGTTCACATTTATTCAAACAAAGTAGAAAATGGCTTATACGTCAGCACCCCCTCGGTTCGATAAGACCAATCAGACGGGGAGAGGCTGTGACAGAAGTCATCTGCTGCCCTCCTGTGGTTGCGAGTGGAAGTGCACTGCCCCAACACCATACCAGGCCCTGCTTCTACCCCAAGTAGATTTGGGGCAATTCCAATTAAATTCAGTCAATTCCGGACTAATTAAAATCCAATAGATGAATTGAAACATTCCCATAGGAAATAATGGACAATTTTCGATTCATCAGTTGAAATTCAGTCCATCCCCTGAAATAAACAGAAATAGAGTTGATCCCCCAACCCTGATCCCATACACGAAGAGGGGCACTCGATTGAAATTCCCAGGCCCACATGTCTAAAATAATAAAACTAAACTCTAATACGCCTTCTTCTAGACACTCCACCATATAACACAGTACAGGAAAACGGGTACAGACTTAGATACTTCAGATAAACAGTATTTTTTATGTTGAAGTTGTACGTTGTTACGCAGCCTTAACATTCAGAGAAAGGGGGCAAAATCTGCTGAAACAAATCAAAATACATTATTTGAATAAATATGCCAACATTATTTTCAGGAACGTATCTGGCAAGAGAGAGGATAAGCATAGCGATTAAAAAAAAGAAGGAAATTAAAGACATAAATGGCAATGAATTCCTCTCTGATTTTTTTTGACATGTTGCAATCGCAGCCCATTTTAATAACCAGCACAAAACCATATCATAATTAATTTAATTATTAGCATTTTAATGAGAAGCCCTCTTCTTCCCATGTTTACAGCTGCTGGTTTACATTCACAATAAGATTATAATGGCAGTAAGCATGATCTCACACCAGACATGGAACTATTTGTATGAGCCGTCTGCTCGTTGGCCGGGGAGCCACTGAGACACACTAACTAGGTTTAGTCACGGCAGATGGTGAACGTAATCACACGTAATCACACGTTGGAAACAAAGGCGTCCAAGTTCACGTACTGAGCCACCACAGAGGCCTGAGCACTGCTGAGCACGGCTGCCCTTCAGACTGATCTTTAGACTGATCTTTAGACTGATCTTTAGACTGATCTTCAGACTGATCTTCAGACTGATCTTTAGACTGATCTTTGGGGAAGTGCTGTTTGCCTCCCTTACATAGCGGGAGAGAGATCTACCAAGCGAGTGAACTGATGAACCACAGTCTCTCTCTTCAATGACGGACATCCCTTCAAACCCTTTGTTAGAGCGGTCCCTCCTTGTCCAAACTAGGACTTTGTTTGGTTCTGTGTCACTTCAGATTTCTTATTGAAAAAACGTGTTACCTAGCGGTCACCTGGTTACGTGACGTGTTAAATGCATCTTGATCAATACATTTGTCTTTCTATAATACAAGCCACGAGTGTGACCGATAAATAAATCAAGGAACATGATTTTTTTTAAAAAAACAGGTGTCAGGAGAGATTCCAATACCCCAAATTACTTTTTTTTTTATTGCCCCGCAGGCTAGATACATATTCAGAATTTAATTTGAAAGTCTTCATTTTAAAGCAAATGTTTAATCATGCAATTCAGCCAGCTTTTGAAATACAGTGCTGTTCAGTCCTATTCTCCAGCTTGGCAGAACTTCCCAAGCCCAAAAAAAATCATCCTTCATCTTACAGTGCCACCATAGAAAGTGTGCTTTTGACATCATTGGTGCCGATGGCTTTTGGCTACCAAAAAAGAGCTAGCATCTAGCAATGGCATTGTACCCCCACTGTACATCCCCACAGCTCAGCTCACAGCTATTTATGACACCTAGCACAGATTTAGAGTGGCATAGTCCTAATGGTGTAGCAGAGTTAAGGCTTGAGCAATGACAAGTGAAAAGCTTTGGCTGTTTTCTAACCCTTTTAATTCATCCTGCTGATGTGTCATTCTGGTTGGCGACAAATCCAACCGTGGTGAACGCAAACCCCCCCCGCCCCCCACATCTGTTCCAACCCACTTGCATCACGTGTGACCCAATGTGCTCCGTTGATGCGCAACTGAGCATAGCATGAGTTTGATTGTCCTCTAAGTGGTGTGCAGCCTACACACACACACACACTGAATGAGGGGGTCTGAATGTGAGTGAGGAAATAGACTTTTCTCCTTCCGACCAATTGCGAAGAGCAACATGTGTAGAACATTTGTTCGACCTGTAGATGACAACAAACCCAAGGAACATTTCAAAAACAAGGGTCACACTGACCCGACCTGTGTTTACGGCCTGGAACCCAGCTGTGAATAGAAGTAGGCTACCTAAAATAACTGTTATGTGTTGAACATGTGTTGATCGTGTAGCCTGTAGCCTTTAAGCACAAAGGCTGTGTCGTGGGGACATAGTGGCCCTTAGCTATCGTTCCATCTTCCAGTTTGAGGGACAAACCCCTCTAGTGAGTTTAGAGGAGCGTGGATAACGACCCTGGTCCCGGGGGGTTTGCTCAGCGAGGGGGAACATGGTGGCCACCTAACACATTTGGATGGGAGATATTCAAATCGATGAGGCTCTGTTCCGGGCCTGACCAACGTAATTGGGCCATCATTGGTGATCTCGGTGTTGGGGGAATGTTGCATCGATCGATACACCAGGTCATTTATTGCATCGCAGCAGATCTACTAGAACCAACCCTCTACCACACACCCTGCTCCCCCCAGTCCAGAAACCCGACACTGTTCAGGTGCTTGAGATACTATGGAGCGTCTACAAGAAGTCCAAATTGACGACTTGAGTGTTTCCGATAGTCTTGGAGTTCTCTCGTGTCTCTATACTAGACTACTGTATGTATTCTACACTATACTATGTCTTCCTATACCCCCCGGGTTTAGGGGCCCATCCCCAATTCAATTCAAGTGACTCGATTTCACCATCATGCATGACAACAAAACAAACCGCCCGTGTTAAAGTTCCCCCGCACCGGAGGAATTTGTTTTAAAAGAATGAGGTCCGCGTCTCTGTAGTGTGATGATAGCTGATGATAGCTAGCCGCGACTTCCCCCCCCCAACCAAAATTCCCTGTTGCTTTTGTTCTGTGGTTAGTGTTAACAGTGAGAAAGCCAGGATTGGAATGACTGTTCAGAGAGGCACAACAACAACTGCTCCCCCCCCACCCCCTCCCCAACACAC
The DNA here is from genome assembly GCF_963989245.1 of Nansenia antarctica. Taxonomy (NCBI): domain Eukaryota; kingdom Metazoa; phylum Chordata; class Actinopteri; order Argentiniformes; family Microstomatidae; genus Nansenia; species Nansenia antarctica. Next base: position 1,101,885 of record NC_137684.1, read on the forward strand.
CCACACACACGCACACAAACGAACACACAACCCAGGTTGCGTATAGGTTGTATGTGTGGTGTTGCTGTGCGGCTGTGTGGCTCCTCCTCCCCCCCCCCCCTCCCCAGGGTTGCCGTGGCGGCGTGCCCTCAGGACTTCCTGTGTCGGAGCGACTCGGAGCTGCCGTTGAGTTTGCTTCGCCCTGAGGGGGTTGCCGTGCTACCGTTGCCAAGGGTACGGTCCCCCCCGCGGTCCCCGGGGGTCTCCTGCTTACGACGGCGGGTCTCTTTGTAGCGGAGAGTGATGTCGCTGTGGGGGACAGAGAGGGGGGTCAGACGCTGCACAGAGGAGCTTGGGAACGAGTGAGATACACACCTCATCACGCACGCAGACGCACACACACACACACACCTCTCAACATGACATCTCTTCTGCATCCTGAGGTGTGTGTGATGGGTGCGAGCTCATCATTTGAGCCTGTGTCAAAAAAAATCCACAACACATGCTTCCACTTTCTGGGTACTTCAATCTTTTGTGTCTTTTGTTTTTTCTTTTCATATTACAAAGGTTTTAGTGTTGAAGAGCTCACTCGATATAACAAACAACAATTTTAGGATCACTAAATACTAAAAAAGCAAGGACCGTGTGATCAACTAGTTATGTGTTTTTAGCATGTTCATTCTATCAGTATGATGTGCTAAACATTCAGATGTTAGATATGTTACATAGTAAACATTCTTTGTTGTTAGCTGCTAACTAGTAAATAGCTAGCGCCACGGAGCACAATCTGTTTCAGTTCAGGGCGATTTCCTCCACTATTTGGTTTGACATTCAAATAAGCATATCTGCTTCAACTATTTACAGATTCCAATGTATGACACATCATTTGGAAGCTTACAAGCTGCACTTTCATAATCAAATCAAGAAGAAAAAAAAAAAAGACAAAACACCAGTTCCTGTCACATATTGTGGAAGGGGCATTTCCACTGAAACTGGCTTACTGGTCTTCATTGATGGTGTAACTAATTTTAATTTTGCCATTTAGCAGACGCTTTTATCCAAAGCGACTTACAATTACGAATTACAGGGACATTCCCCCTGGAGTAACTGAGGGCTAAATGCCTTACCCAAGGGCACACTAGTAGTGGTGTGGCTTCAGGCGGGATTTGAACTCACAACCTTCCGATCCCAAGTCCAACTCACTATCCACTAGACCACCACTACCCCCCTAACTACTGACAGCAGCAGCAGCAGGATGAATTCAAAAGTGTACAGAACTGTTCATCAGCCCAAGTACAAGCAAACGCCTCTGAACTCATTGAACGACCATGACCCAAAACATCCTGCTATAACAACTAGTGGGCTTTTCAGGCCCAAAGAGTGGAAAGTCGTTGACAGACTTAAGTCAGTCTCCAGATTTCAGTCTCTTAACGAACATGCATTTAATTCGCTGAAGAGGAAACTTAAGGCAAACCACCATCCTCGACACAAATAACTGAAGACGGCAGCAGTACAGGCCTGGCGGAGCATCACCATGGTTACAGTACAGGCCTAGCAGAGCATCACCATGGTTACAGTACAGGCCTAGGCCGAGCATCACCATGGTTACAGTACAGGCCTAGGCAGAGCATCACCATGGTTACAGTACAGGCCTAGCAGAGCATCACCATGGTTACAGTACAGGCCTAGCAGAGCATCACCAGAGAAGATACCCAGTGTCTGGTGGTGTCGATAGGTCAGAGACTTCTGGAAATCAGTGCATGCAAAGGATTGTCGATCATTATACTGAACAAGACTGCTTAATTTGAACATTTGATAAATCTGCCCCATTACTTTTGGGTACGCTGAAATAGGGGGACTATGCATACAAAGTGTTGACATTTCTGAATCCAATCTTTTGGAGTGTAGAGCCAAAAGAAGAAGAAAAAAATGCTTCACTGTCCCATCACTTATGCAGGGCACTGTATGTCTGGTACCGTGACATACTTAAGCAACGATTAATGTAGTTTGCCCGGTCCAATGAAACCAATGGAACATGTAAACTCTAAGCTAAAACCCCAAAATCTGTTAAAAGTGTATGTATGTAAAATGTATTTGACCTAGGTCTGGGTACAACATAATCAGCATTAACATATGACAACAGCATATCCTACGTCACCCTTTATCAAGTATAGAATAAGTAGTAAGTATCGGCTTCTTTCAAATCGTCAAACTCTCTACCAAAGCCTCAAAGTTTGAGCTTCATTTACCGTGTGACCAGATAGTAATCACACCAAAAGGCAGGAGAGGACAGAAAAAATTGATATATTTTGATATAAATCACTGCATCAACTTAAACAACATGCATGAAATGGATCCATTTGGAGGAGAAGATGACTGGATCCATTTTGGTTCAAGACCAGGTGATGGTAGAGGAGAGAGCGATGAGCACACACCATAGAGCACAGAACGCAGACGCAGACTCCTCACCCCTACACCTACCTCACCTACCTCACCGACCTCACCGGACATGAACATGGCTGGTGAGCACAATGCCGTGGGGTGGGGGTGGGGGGAAATGGATAAATGGAAAGAGAACAAACCAGAAGCTTTAACATGAAAGGCTACACCTGGCCATAACCAGGAGAGGGCGCTGTTTAGAGGACCGCAAAAAAAAGAAAAAGCAGAAAAAAAGGCAAAGGGGGGGGTCAGTATATAGAATGAGGCGGCCACTTAACAATGAAATAAAAGACAAAGATGATAAAAGACGTCAGTGTTGAGTGAGGTCGACCTCACTCTTGGAGTCCGTCTCGTGGCCGTCAGTGAACAGGCCAATCACTGTAGTGTTGTCTGCGAACTTGATCACCGTGTGAAATATGCATGAATGCATTTCTTATTAAGTATCAATTGTTGATTAATTAATGTTAAATATACCCTTAACTAAAGTTAATTAATATAACCTTATTGTAAAATATAATTTTCACCCAGTTTTGAAGCTAAACAGTGTCTGTTTACAATAACACTGTTAACAAACAATGTAGTAGCTTCAAAAGAGGGTTAGATATATTATATATGAGTTCTGATGGGGTGCCAAAGTTGAACTGAGCTCATGAGGCATTTATAAGTTATATTTTTGAAGAATATCAATGGCTATAGCATACATTTATAAGCAAAAAAAAAGGGGGCACTTGGTGGCGTAGCACACTAAGGCATAGGCTACACGGCGCCGGATTTGTCTGAAACGGTGAAGATTTTATATCGTTCGCACCTCACGGCTACACGACTCCGCCGAATTCGTGAGCTGAGACGGTAACGCTGGGAGGTGTTTTCATTTCATTTTCGGAGTCGTGTGGTCGGCGGTTGGGTGCGTTTTTCCGATAACGATGACGTGGACACCCAGAAATGTATTGTGATTTACTTAATACTGTTCAGCACTTGAGGTTACATTCGATGCATGACTTGTGCTATATAGGCTAAATAAAACTATGAAAGCGGGAAGTATGCACATCAAAGTTTCTAGGCATTAGGCACGTGACATCCATATGCTGTATAAATAAAGTGATTGATTGATGTATGTACGCATTGCGTGCGACCCAACCATTCAGCGCAAGTCTTGTGCTATAAATCTTGTGCCTACACTAGATAAACCAGTGCTGTGATATAATGTATCGTCTTAGAAACATCTTAGCAAGAGGCACTTATCATAAAGTTTATTATGCATCAGCTCTTTTTATCCAACCTAAATGTACACAGATGAATAATGTATACACGCCATATCTCGGATGCTTTATTTACTGTACTTATGTACTTTGTTTCCGTCTGTGGCAACACCAAAGTTTTAAAATCCAATATGTTTTCTATAACGGATAATATGTGCATATCGTTTTTAACCATCAAACATAAAAAAGGTATGTAAAGCTGAGTGGCACAGTTTCCAACCAGGAGCTCGTCCTCACACATTTCAAAAAGTGATTTTAGAGAGCGTTGTTTAATGTTCAATTTCGCTTTACCATGGGCCGTTAGAGCTTTTTAAAAGCTAAAATCGTACATATATTTAAATTATATCTTTATTTTATGAATACAGATCACCTCATACAGTCTGTTTTTGGTCACAGACTCAAAGGGCTGTTCTGAGTTTTGCTCACAAGTGAAACCGGTCCCAGTGGACAGGCCTAACCCAGAGAGTCTGGCCTCGTTCAAACGACTGAGGTCTGATTTATGCATGACCGTGTGAACAGCGCAAGTCACATGAAATCAGATTTTTAAAAATCCGACCTGGGTCGCGTTCACAGGTGGTGTTATATCGGATACATGTCTGATATTTAGCAACGCGCCCGCCGTCTGAACTGTCACGTCGCGTTTAATGCAACTTTTACGTCACTCTAGAGCGACAGAGAGACAATCATCACAATTCTGCGCCGGTTCCTTGGCGGTAACTACAGAATGAACATTATCCATGGTTACTTCCGTAAGCAGTGCGCTGCGCGTGACGTCCTGACGTCATTGTTATTGTCCTTCTGCACATGCGGGTCTGTTCAGGGCCGTGGAATGTTCACACGGGAGTCAATGTAGGTCAAATATAGGTCACATTTTAAAAGTTATATGAACTGCCAAACTAAAAAATCGGATCTGTGTAAACAATCGGAATTGAGCATCAAGACCTGCCGTGTGAACTCTGTCTGCTGCCTCGCTTACCGGAAGAAGAAGCGCCACAAGGTCCAGGTGAGGATGAGGAGGATGCCCAGGAACCAGCACTGGGTGACGAAGAAGGGGATGGGCAGCATGATGGTCCTGGGGTCGTACTTGACCACGATGAGGAACTCTGTCACAGTGATGGCAGCCACCAGCCAGGCCTGCTGTCCCAGCTTCCTGTAGAACTTACTGGACCCAAAAGAGAGACACAGGAGGGGTTTAGTGGCTACAAACACATTGTCCATATACAGGGTTCCAACAAGTTTCAACAAGTCAAATTTAAGACCTTTTACAGTATTTTTAAGACCTCTTTGGGTAGAATTTTGGGCCTATTCGCGACACCATATGATAGCTTTTTGTCATCCTCGAGGTGATGAAATTAGGGATTTCACTGCCATACAGACAAAAAAGGAAGCGAATTTGATTTTTTTGGGGTTCCAGCTTGATTAATTTCCACGTAAATAGATGTGGTCGACTTATTTCCTTGCAGGGTCTCATTTTTAAGACCTAGCACCTCCTTTTTAGGCAGAATAACTGACATTTGCGCCCTTTTTTGGCCTTATACGTTGGCTTGCCGGATTTGAGACTTTAAGGCTTTTTAAGACCAGCGCGGGAATCCGGCATATAGCGGTAGTAACCCATCTGATCCTCTCACTTTTCAGCTGACACACTAGTGTTGTCTACAAAAGTATTATGGACACCTGCTTTGAACAACGGTTCTGTACTAGAACAGGTCACTTTATCACAAGGGCCTGATGCTGCATTTCCTTATTCGCTCCTCTCCTTGTAACATGTGCAGATTGTAGAGCTTTTCATACACGTGACACAGCTAGGCAGCATGAAACAGCGGAGATTAGACCGTGAGACGAAGCAGTGGAAAATTGACATGAATAGACACAATATGTGCCGACACAGACTAGGAAGTAGCGTAAACTCAGGAACTCTCATGACAAAAGTCAGAATTTGAGGCTGTAGCAGCTTTGGGACAGGAGAGACAGATAGGCTACTATCCACGACACCAGAACATAATTTCCCTTCCAATGCCGTCTGTGACTGTGTGGTTAATAGATGTCATCATGGCTGTTGTGTAATAGAGACATGGAGGCCTAGGAACTTCAAGTTCCATGGCTTGTTATTTCATACAATATTGTTTTACTTTGCCTGATGTAATGTGTAATGTGTACACACACACACACACACACACACACACACACACACACACGCACACACACTCCTGGGGGTCCGACACAGTCAGCAGCAAGGTCCCCCGTGGGACATTTCCACGCTTCTGCTGCAACTCCAACTCTGACACACACACACACACACACACACACACACACACACACACACACACACACACACACACAGAGAGAGAGAGTACATGACTCACGGGTCGTCCATGAAGTCGTAGATCTCCCTCATGGCCACCCCGCCCACGTTGACGAAGAAGACCAGGCGCAGCAGCACCAGGTAGTGCTCTGGGGGCATCCACAGAACAAACTTCAGGTAGAACGTGTTCAGCTCCGCCAGCAGGAACTGACATCCCAGTCGGAGGGAGGCGAGAGAGAGGGAGCGGGCAGAGACGAGGTCACAGAGGAGAGAGGAGGAGGTTATATTAGTGGGAGTAGAGAGACGGTACCAGTAACAGCGTGAATAAACATTCACGGAAATTCTGTCGCTCAGAGCAAAGATTTTCCACGGCGAGAAGTGAAAATGTAAGGCAGTTATCCTCTGTTTATGCTCCCCCTTTCCGGCCCACAGTGCTAAACACAACTTAACAATAATTCCCCATATAACCCCGATGCAGATCTTTGCCTTGAATAACAGAGTTTCCAGAAATGTATGTAGACACCTAATTTTTAGACCGAATAACTGAAATGTGAGTCCTTTTTAGGCCTTATTAGTTGGATTGCTGGAACCCTGAATAAAGCTTGTATACATTTGTGAGTGGTAGACACTAGACAGAGACAGAAACCATGAGCCAGGGTGAAAAAGGAAAGAGAGAGAGAGAGATAGAGAGAGAGAGAGAGAGAGAGAGATAGAGAGAGAGAGAGAAACAGAGAGAAAGAGAGAGAAAGAGAGAGAAAGCTAGAGAGAGAGAGAAAGAGAGAGAGATAGAGATTCACTCTCACCATAAAGATGATGCCTAGGACCGCCAGCCAGCGCCGGAGGTTGGAGGCAGGCTTCCACTCAAACTTGACCCAGCTGTAGGGGGTGAACTGGAAGGCGATGCGCTTGATCTTCCCCCTACGGAGCAGAGAGACAGTCCAGTATGCTTGCATGTCAACAGTGAACAGTGGATTTTGACCTATTTGCAATTGGGGTTTGCCATTCTGAATTGGAGGTCTTCAAGGCTCCAAAACGTTGTGCTTGTCTCAAACTAGACCTGTGGATTTCCTACCTTAACCCAGATAGACTCATCTGACATTAAAAGAAATAGGTAGGTGGCCTGGGGTGGTCCAGTGGTCTAGCACCACGGTCTACAGTGAAACATACGTATGTGGTCTACCGGCCCATGCCGGTCCATGCCCTGCTGACATGCCCTCTCTCTCTCCCTTCCCTGTCTTAATTCACTGTATCTGTCCAATAAAAAAAAGAAAAATATGAGTGGGACTGCCCCATTCAGAAAAAATTACGTTAAAAAAAGAAATAGGTGTCCCGGGTCGGGTCACTAGTATCCGGGTTATGGTGGACACATTGGACCTCCGTTCTGAATGCATTGATTCTGAACTGCTTACTAACTTTTTAGTGCGTGTCAGCAGAGCCACTAATCTGATATGCTTGCATAGGTGAAGGTTAGGATTGATTCCACAAACCCAGCCAAGCCTCGTCAGCTGTTCTATCTGCAGGGGAGGGAGGGGAGAAAGACTAAGTCCCCAACTCAATCAGGGGCTGACAGACGGCTTCCAGCACAACACAAAAACATGATGATTCTTGTGCACCGATAATGGATTCGTGCATTTGTCCTCTATAATACAAATGTCTACTGTGTAAGACTGTAACAATGTTAATCAGAAATCCAATTTAAAAGTTGTTTTGCTGCACAAGCAGGGATCATATTTTTTTTACTCATTCTGGAATTGGAAACTCCCTACCCTGCTATCTGCAATCGATTCCAGTGTTTCCCCATTAATTACCTAGACTGTGGCGGCCTGCTGTAGTGTAATTTGTCCCGACAGTCTCATAACGAACCGAAAGTATTTTTTACACGCACGCAACTTTTGTTTATTGCCTTTTTATATACAAAAATATGTGTTGTATATATTGTGTTTATACACAAGCTCTTGTGAATATGTCGTATTACAGAAAACAACAACAGCAGCAGCGTACAATTCATAGCATCTACAAAACACAACACAAACAGTTTGCTTGGTCATATTTCACACGAGACAGTAAACATTATAATGATTTAAAATAAATAAATAAAAGGAAGTAAACAAGTATAAAATGTAGTCTTGTTCAGGGATAACTGGGAAGGTACGTTTCTCTGCATAGGCTAAGAAAGTCCCCCACATCTGGCTCTTAGAGGAGCCTTTCAATGTATATTGGATGTTCAAGTTGTCAATTATTCTTCTCTTATCCACAGTGAGTAGGCGGTGGTGGTGATTTCCATCTTATTAGTATTAGACGTCTAGCCAATAACGTTAGGAAAGCTGTCAGATCTGCTACGGGCCTAGACAAAGGCAACTGAGGGATGTGAACAGAGCAGTAACGGCATTAGGCTCCATAAGTGTCCCAGTTATCGCCGACAAAGTACTTGCAGTCACCAGTCCAGTAATGACATTGGGACATTGCGGGCGTTGAGTGGGAGATTAGCATTAGCATTGAGTGGGATATTAGCATCAGCCTCAACCACGTGTGGCCAGGTTGTAGTGACCTCCTCTCGGTGGTTTAGATTTCAGGTGAGCAGAAGACATTTAGTTTGTTTTGGTTCATGACTCAGCGGTAAGACCCGCGGAGGCGGCATCATAATATCTACGAAGGATAGCTGGTGCTTAAACACGAAAACTGTAAGTAGCCACTGTTCCCCAAACCTGGAATACTTGACTGTTAAATGCCGACCCACTTACCTATCGAGAGAATTCAATGCAGTGTATATTACAAGCGTTTATATTGCACCAAATGCAGACGGTAGCTTAGCATTGGCGCGGCTATATGACGTCATCAGTGGTCAACAAAGCACAGATCCACAGGCAATTCACATTGTGGCAGGAGACTTCAATCATGTCGACCTGAAGGCAGTACTACCCAAGTTCTATCAGCATGTTAAATGTGCAACAAGAGGAGAAAAAACACTGGACAAGGTATACACCAACATCAAACGTGCTTACAAGGCTAGACCGCTAGCTCATCTAGGCATGTCTGACCATGTGTCAATCCTCCTGATCCCAGCATACACTACCATGGGGAATAGTGCTCCCATCACCACTAAGACTGTCAGAACCTGGCCAGAAGGGTCCGCTCCACTGCAGATCTGCCTAAATGACACCCTATGGCAGGAATGAGCATGAGGACCTGGAACAGTTCACGTCGTCGGTTCTGAACCACATAGTGAACTGCACCAACTCAGTCACCATGGACAAACGGGTCCGGGTCTACCCCAACACGAAGCCATGGATGACTGGGAAGGTCCAAAAACTGATCAACGAGAGGGACAACGCCTTATTCGCAGGGAAGAGCACACCGCTGTACAGCAACACCAGAGCTAACCTAAAGCGCGGCATCAAAGAGGCCAAGGCAGACCACAGAGAGAAGATTGAGGAATGCTTCCTGAGCAACGACTCCAGGCGGATGTGGCAGGGGGTTCAGCACATGACAAACTTCAGAGCCAACAGGCTCACAGCCGCAGAGGACGACCCCCTGCTGGCGGGAAAGCTGAACACCTTCTACGCCCGGTTCGACGAGGGGCGAACGGAGGTAACCACAACACAAACACCACTCTCTCCAGCTCTCAGCAGCCTCACCCTCACAGAGCATGAAGTGAGACGCGTGCTGAAGGCGGTGGACCCCAGGAAAGCCTCGGGGCCGGATGGCGTCCTGGGACGGGTGCTGAGGGTCTGCGCCGACCAGCTGGCCGGGGTTTTCACCAACATCTTCAACCAGTCCCTGTCCCAGGCCACCGTCCCACCCTGCCTGAAAACCTCAACTATCATCCCAGTCCCGAAGAAAAGCACGGTGAGCTGCCTAAACGACTACCGCCCGGTGGCACTCACACCAATCATTATGAAGTGCTTCGAGAAACTAGTCCGCCGGGCCCACATACTCACACGCCTCCCGCCCAACCTGGATCCATACCAGTTCGCCTACAGAGCCCACAGGTCCACAGAGGACGCCATCGCGACGACTCTCCACGCCACTCTATCCCACCTGGAGAGGGGAAACAGCTACGCGAGACTGCTCTTTGTGGACTTCAGCTCCGCCTTCAACACCATCCTTCCAGACAGGCTAGTGACCAAACTACTAGACCTGGGTCTATCACACTCTATATGTGCATGGATCAAGGACTTCCTGACCGACCGCCCCCAGAGGGTGCGGGTGGGCCCCCACACCTCCACAGCCCTCAGACTCAGCACTGGGTCCCCCCAGGGCTGCGTGCTAAGCCCCATCCTCTACAACCTCTACACCTACGACTTCACCCCCGTCCACCCCAGCAACTCCATCGTAAAGTTTGCAGACGACACCACCGTGGTGGGATGCATCTCGGGGGGGGACGAGACGGCGTACAGGGATGAGGTAGAGCAACTGAGCAAGCTGTGCAAGGTTAACAACCTGCTGCTGAACAAGTCAAAGACCCAGGATATTATCGTAGACTTCAGGAGGAAAAAGTCCGAGATCCAGCCCCTGCTCATCGACGGAGAGAGCGTGGAGAGAGTCTCAACCCTCCGATTCCTGGGGGTGCACATGCAGGATGACCTGACCTGGAAGGACAACACAAAAGCCACCATCAAGAAGGCACAACAGCGGCTATACATCCTGAGAGTCCTCAGGAAGGAACACAGCAAGCAGGAGATACTGGTGACCTTCTACCGCGGCGCAGTGGAGAGCATCCTCACCTACGGCATCTGCAACTGGTTCTCCAGCTGCACAACCGCGGAGAGAAATGCGCTACAGAGAGTCGTGAGAACAGCCCAGAAGATCACCGGCGCCCCCCTCCCCTCTCTGGAAGAGCTGTACAACACACGCTGTCTCAGGAAGGCCTCCAAGATCTCCAGGGACCCAACCCACCCTGGGTACGGACACTTTACCCGGCTGCCCTCGAAAAGGCGGTTCAGGACCATGGCCGCAAGGACAAACAGACTGAAGAACAGCTTCTACCACAGGGCCGTCCAGGCAGCAAAAGACCTAGGTTCTGGGCCCTGGACAGTCTGGACGGATTGATGGCAGCTGCTGGACTGAAAAAATCAGGTGTAGTGCTGAGGCACAAATATGTACATTTCAAGCCTGCAAACTGCGACACTTTAAATAAATGTGCAATAACACTATGTGCAATATGACAACCCTAGTCGTCTATCTGTACAGTATAGTATAGTGGATAGTGTACATAGCCTTTATTTATGTAAACCAGCTCCTACCCTTCTTGTGTTTTTTTTTCTTTCCCTAACACCAGGGGAGCCACCCCTCCTAAATTTCGTTGTTTGGTACCTGTACTGTAGCAATGACAATAAAGACCATTCATTCATTCATTCATTCATTCATGACTCGCATATAGGGGTGGGAATCAAGAACTGGTTCCAGTTGAGAACCGGCAACACATTGTTCGACGCATCGGTATTAATAACATTCTCTTATCGGTGCCGGCGTGTTTTGCGCATGCGCTGACAGTTGCAAGTTGCAACAACGTGTGCGTCGTGATAACTCACAACAAGAAGAATAGAAGAACAGCGAAGTCTCGATGAAAGACTTTAGGTACACCCCACCCCAGTCTCACACAATCCTGAGGGAAACACTGGATTCAATTGGAGTCTACATATCAGGGTTCGACATTAACGCTTGCCCACTTGCCCGCTTGCCCGGAATAAGTAAAAAATTCTGTACCGGTGTGCAGGGAGAACAACAGACGGCGCAGACGCCAGACCAGACTAGATGATCGTGGAGTGAAGATATTATTGAATCGTACGCGCCTGGCGATCACCCGTCGCATCGCGTACGCTTTAATAATATCTTCACTCCACGATTCCGGGCAAGCGTTAATGTCGAACCCTGCATATTAATTCTGTGCAGAGTAGAGTTCTGGTGGGAGACTGTAGGTGCTAGGCGAGCAGCATACTTGTATGTGGGGATGTGCCACAGGCCCTGCCACTGGTAGGGCTTCATAGACAGCCAGCCCAGGGTCTTCATCCCACAGTAGATCCCCAGGCTGTTGCACAGCAGCACGTCCATGATCCACTGCACCAGCATCACACATCCACACGCCAGGAGAGAGAAGAGAGAGAGAGAGATACACCAGCATCACACGCCAGGAGAGAGGAGAGAGAGAGAGAGAGCAATCAGTGTCCACAAGACCAAGGCCTAACATGAGAAAGTGTCATATCAACTGACTACGATACGATTGTCTATTGATTTTAGTTTTTTTGTCTGATGTTGTCTATAGTGCACTTCTTTGTTTTTGTCATTTGTGTGCTGCAGAGATCAATATGCTGTACCAAGAACAAATTCCACCGGCTTTGGTCGTGTGGCTAATAAACTATCTATCTATCTATCTATCTACAATATTGACTATCTACTCAGAGACACTATGAGAAAGACTAGCATCAGCTAACTAAGGATAAATAACATGATAAAGGGAGTTGTAACATTTAGGCCGCGGTTCAGTCACTTGCAGGTGACGAGCATAATGCGTCTTCACATATACTGTATCATAAGGCTGTGGAAGCCCTTTTACAATCAATGTCGATAAAAAGAATCAAAGAAAATAAAAATAAAAATAAAATGTTTCAAGTACATTACACTGCATTGAATGCATTTGTCTGTGTGGGCTGAACATGTGTTAGGCCCACATATATCACCCAGGACGGTAGCGTAGCGTGTTCTAGAGATGGAGAGACGGAGAGGTACGTACATGGTCCCACCAGCACTCTGAGAAGTTGGGCAGCTGGTGTTCCAGACTGTACTCCAGGAACTCAAACATCACACTGATGATCATACACATCCACCAGTCTCTGATCATCAATGTCTGAGAGAGAGAGAGAGAGAGAGAGAGAGAGAGAGAGAGAGAGAGAGAGAGAGAGAGAGAGAGAGAGAGAGAGAGAGAGAGAGAGAGAGAGATTTAGAGTTAGATGTTTAAAACGTCTAAATATCATCACATCTGTATAGATATGTCTATATACAGTATATATATATATATATATATATATATATATATATATATATATATATATATACTGTATATATATGATACATTTATTACATAATATACAGTAGACCTTTGCCAATATAACACAGGGAGTGGAGTCACCAGATCAGTGAACCTGTACGGCAGCACCTCTCTATAAACCTTGACGAAAGTCTGTTGACCAAAATGGTGGTTTGTTTGTTTGATCCAGTACATGTAAATGATAGTGGAGTTTTGCAAAGAACACCAGTGTGCTTGATTCTCCATTCTTTCCAAACCACAACAATTCAACACTATTCTGCAATTAGTATTGTCTGCAAATTGTCTGGATACTGCTAGTTGTGTCACTTATGTCCTGTACTATTGTCACTTTTTTTTTCTTGAATTATTCCTATTGCCTTATTGTCTGGTGCTGCAATGTCAGGAACCGAAGCCTAAGACTTTTACTTTCTTACACTTGTGTAATGTGACGTAACAATAAACTTGAAGCTATTCTAGAAAGGGCTTGAGCACACGCCATGGTGAGACAGCGACCAGACCCACCTTGATATACCAGCCCAGGAAGTGAGCCGGGACAAAGCCATCCATCTTGTCCTGCACAAACAAATGAGCATTTTAGTCAGATTAACCAAAACTGTCCCAATAACAATAAAACCTTTCAATTCCATATATATTGTATGTTACAGTACTTGGGTACGGTACAGGTGCTAGGGTGCTAGGGTAAGGGTTAGAGTTAGGGTTAGACATGCCAGCATGTACCAAGTCGACATTTTATGCTGCCATGTCCCTGGAAATGCTGACATAAACCGTTTTCCCACATGTACCGTAACATATATATATATATATATATATATATATATATATATATATATATATATATAGACTGCCACTTGCATAAGCTAATGCTGAGGACATCTGGGAGGGTGCCACCAATGGATTTAGTCCCAGAAACCCAACTAAACCGTGACCAGATACTTTCAAGTATTTGACAAATGCATTCCCCCCAGATCTGCTCCTGTCTTCACAGCGCATTGAACAGCAGAGCTATCCAACCAACACTGACCCACACCTCAACTACAGGTCTGTTATTTAACCCTTGAAAGCTTGCGCTTGTTGCACGACCCACGGTTACAGACATCTAAGACATTAGTTTGACTCAGACAACTATCAGCGCTTTGATTAGTTCCGATTATATATTTCCGGTAGGGTTTTGAGGAGACATTCTGGTGAACACACTCCAGCAGAGAGCCTAGAAGCAGCAGGATTGAGGTTAGAAGAACTAGGCCGGTGGCAGTGGCGGGCTGGTCCCTACAGGGGGCCCCGTACTGGGTGAAGTATTTTAAACCCAGGCGGGCGGAGAGAAGTGTGCATAATCTGCTTCAGAGTTCAGACACATCACTCAAGGCCCTGGCAGACCTCCACACACAGACAAAAAGAGAGAAAGAGAGAGAAAGATGGAGGGAGAGAGAGAGAGAAAGAAAAGAAGCCAGGACTTTCCCACACTAGTGAACGTTAAAACGGTTCGAGGATCTAAACCGTATTGTTCTCTACAGGGTTAGGGTTATGGCTACAGGGTCTCTGGACCCCTTCCAACTGGCACCCCGTCCTTGAGGAAGAGCCAGGGATGGCAGCTTGGGAGGCCTGATCAATTCTCAGATGCGATCTTTGCATTTTAAAATGTGCACCAGCCAGTCAGGCTGTAGGACTGGATATAGAACCATCTCTGCTGCTAGAATCGGAGAGTGTTCTCTGTCCATTCATATGTCACAAGCTTTTTTTGGTCCCTCACCAAGCGTAATGTTTTGAAGCAAGCCATGCATTCTGTGAAGTTGAGTACACTCATTAAACATATTTAAAACTTTAATTATTAAGAAATAAAACAGTTCAATGACGCCAAACATTTAGAAAATACTGTGATATGATATTTCTGTGATGTGTGATATGATATTACTGTGATATGATATTACTGTGATATGTGATATGATATTCAGGCAATATCGCCCAGCCCTAATGGCAACTGTGGCAGATTGGACCCATGTTGTTGTTTTGTAGGATGATGTCACAGCGCAGAGCTTGACTTTAAGACAGTGTCACCCTGTGGGTGAGCCAGCGGGTAACACTGGGGAGGCTGTGGCTCAGGAGGTCGAGCTCAGGAGGTAGAGCCGGGATCTAATCATCGCAAGGTCGGTGGTTCGATCCCCGGCTCTCCCTGTCCAAGTGCCGAGGTGTCCTTGGGCAAGACACTGAACTCCAAATTGCTCCCGATGAGTGGGCCGGCGCCATGCATGGTAGCTTGCCACCATCGGTGTGTGAACGGGTGAATGAGAGGCCATTGTAAAGCGCTTTGGTATAAGGCTAGGCTATATAAGTGCATTCCACTGACCAGTGAGAAGGAGAGTTGGTGAAGCCTTACCCAGAGGTTGTGAAAGGGATCGGTGGTGTTTCCGGGGTCGTAGACGAGGCAGTTACCCCCATAGTCCCTCTCCGGCAGGGCCACGCCCAGTTTGGGGTCGATGTACTTCATGAACTGCCGGCCGTCATGAACCGTCTGCTCCAATCAGGCGGGGTGAACGAAAACACACTTTAAACACACTTTAAACACACTTAAACATACTTTAAACACACTTAAACATACTTTAAACACACTTATACAACAGTTAGTTCCGACCAAGTAATTTGATTGGACAAGAGGCATTCCATGAGTGCCGATATACAGTATAACAGCACTGGGACTTTTAACTATATGTATCACTCCGAAATGACCGTTAGCTAGCCTGCAGATGTTTGTGTTCAGGTTACTAGGCAACAGTCCAGTTGTGGAACTATTTTTTGGTGATGGAGCCAAAAGAAATGATTATATAAACAAACAAATCATAATCTGTTGTCACTTATTACTGTTAACTAATACATTGCGCTGTAGAACTGTACCTACGACCGAATCACAGCCATGCTGATATTCAGTATAACAGCACTCCCTCTCGTGTGATATTGCTTAATTAAATAAACTCATCGAATCAATCTATTAATCAATCAATCAATCAACCAATCATGAGATTTGGAAACAACTCAGAATGTCCTGGGCCCTATTCCACGAAGCTCGATAAAGTTCTAAGCCTCGATAAAGTTCTTAGCCTCGAAAATGTTAGCTTGCGTTCGGTGCCATCAATGTGGCTCAAATAATTCGCTGCTTGGTTGAGCTCCTTCTGAGTCAGATATAATTAGCCTGGTCGCGAGCAGGCTAAAACACAGGCTATGGTAAGACGCGCGTCCAAAAAGCCTCACAGGCGGAAACTAAACCCCGAACGACAGTTCCTCCCTAAGAAATATTAGTTCCCACTTCACACGAGATAGATAGATAGATTGGTTGACTGTGTGATAGATAGATAATTTGATAATTTGAAAGTGTGATCGATAACTTGATATTTTGATAGTGTGATAGATAACTTGATATTTTGAAAGTGTGATAGATAGATAGATCGATGGATACATAAATTAAAAAGTGTAAAAAATAAAATAAAATGAATAGGTATGTCTATCAACTTGCATTGCTGTCATCACAGCGGTCTGGCTGGTGTAGTGGTTAAGGCAGTCGGTTGGGGTTCCAAAGGTTGCGAGTTCGAGACTTGACTAAGTGTGTTTTGTTTTTTTGTTTTTTTTACATTTAACCGAAGATTTCATGCAAAGGCTTCCAACACCATTGTAATCGTGTCAGTTCTTGTAAATTAGCCTGCACCATAATTGTATAGCCTACATACTTTTTTAGATTAGATTTTAGATTAGATTCAGACAACGAAATGCAGTAAAAAGTGCGTCTGGCCCCGCGGTGGTGTAGCGGTCTACGCACTGGCCGCTAGTGCATGCTGCCCACCGGGGCCGGGGTTCGTATCCCGGCTCGCCAGATCCAGATATGGCCGAGGCACACGGGAAGCGGCATATTGGCCGGCCGCTTCCGAGGGGGGTATAGGAGTATTTCTGGACCAGGATCCGTCGCGCAACACCGCCCCCTGGGTGCCGGAATAACGGTACTGGGCTCGAGGAGCCAGTCAGCCTAGTCTGCCTGGCGCCCTCCTCTGGGACTGCCGGCCACGGGGTCGTGCGGCGGATCCTATGCAATAGGCAGGGGATAATTGGATGCTAAGTTGGGTTAAATTGGCTACCAAATTGGGTGAAAAAGGGATAAAATCTGAAAAACAAATTTAAAAAAAAAAAAAAAAGTGCGTCTGAAGAGGGATTTGAACCACTGATATAAAATGACGAATAAATCCTGTGGCAGCGGTCGATACCACTAGGCCATTGTGGCGATATGACGGTTTGTAGCCTGCTGCGGATATCACCACAGTAGTAATATTCATTTATTAAAATATGAACATATAACAATAACTGGGGCTAGTATGACCTACGCATTTAATCGGTCAGCAATTTCTTGCCAAACCATTTCCCTCGCCTTGTTAATTGCGGCAGTATTGCACTATTTTACATCTTATTTTTCCGTCTTCATAAAAATCAATAATTCGGAATGCTGCGCAAATGTAGTACCCCTGCAGAGTGGAGTATCTTCATTTCGACAGATCGACACTTCAGGGCTTTTTATGTCTGCGTGCACGCGCCCATATCGAAGATTTGTAAGCCTGTCTTCTGTGAACACTGATGACACAAGGCTGATCCTCGTTCGAGGAATCACCTGAGGCTTGAATTCCAATCTCGAGTTGCCTGAGCGCCGCATTTATTTATATCGCCGCTATACTGATCCACCTTTAGTGGAATGGGGCCCAGGTTACATTCTGAGTTGTTTCCAAATCTCATGATTGGTTGATGGAGGCAAAGAATATGCAGTTGGGTAAATGAACGTCCGAACAAATCATCCAAAAATCTGAAACGTAAAGTAATATGGCTCACTTTGGCTGCTCACTGACTTAAATGGCGACGCTTGGTTTTGTTGTGTTCTTTTCAATGGACCTATCGCTAAGCCACGCCGCGAAATAGAAATTGTCCAATCATATCATAGCAAAAGTCACGACAGGCAGAAAACTCAAGACAAACAACTCGCTAATATCTGATGGTGAAAAGCTTCTAGACTAAATATTATTGTAAACTTGAAAAAAAAACATGTCTATTACTTAAATCAGAAATCAGCCATCTCCCGCCGTTGTAAGTCATTGAATGTCATTCAGTCACGGTCGGTCATTCAGTCACTGTCAGTGAAGCGTTGTTTGTTTGTCAGAGTTTTCAAAGGGGGCGTGGCTTAGCGATAGGTCCATTGAACTCCCTGAAGTTCCACTGCACTCCACTGCCATAATGACTAGTCTCCATCCCCAGCCCTGCTCCAGCCCAACAACCTGACTCAGTACAAATCTACTCATTAGATTGATACTTCAGCCAAGCAGCAGCTCAACTTCAAGCACAATAACACATCATTCATCAACACTACAGGTGGACAAGTGGCTTCCTTTGAGATCAGCCTCAAAGCAAGGAGCAGCCAGCCGTCCTAAATGCCTCAGTGGGCCTTTGAGGAATTACAACAACAGAGCATTTCAACCACATCAAAGTCTTTTTTCCCCACGCCGTTTATTTTGCTACGCTTGTGTGTGTGTGTGGAGGTGCAAGTTCAACAGTGCTGTGTGTTGCTGCAAACCCACCTGGAACAGGATGAAGATAAGGAAAAGCTCGTAGACCACGGTGACACATAACCAGAAACGCCAGTATGCTGCAGCAGAAAGGCAGAGCGAGAGAAAGAGAGAAAGATTATTATTATTTTTGCAGAATGCTGTTCAGCTCAGAGTCATTCCATGTCACCCACAATCTCAGAGTTCTGAAACAGTTTCTTCAGGTGGAAACAGACGAGTATTCCTGCAACATTAAATATAGTTTCATCTCTTAGATTGTAGGAAATGTCTGTGGTGTTTTTAAAAAAAGAAAAGAAAAAAGAAAACATGCTCCAGCTTCCAGATACCCGTCTCAACTTAACCCATCAACTCAGCTAAAACAAACAGTTCTGCATGTCAAATCAACACAACTAGTTATTAACCGTAGCACCTTATTACTGCTCAGTGTGTATGGGATATAATATACTGTAATATATATATAAGGGCTGTAATACACAAGGATATAATATACAAGGGCTGTAATACACAAGGATATCATATTCAAGTCCTCCAAACCATCTCCAGTCCCACAAATCAACATGGATAATATTCTGTTGTCAAGAACAAAATCTGCATTTCCATATTTTTCATAGGAAGCTTTTATTTCTAATAGGACCAGACATTCTTTTCAATCATTCCAAACAATAAGTGGGTTCTTAAATCTGTTTTTCTTACATGAATGAAATCATTCTATCGATCGGTGATGTATGATCTTCAGTGCAGTGTGTCTGTGTATTATCTTACAACAACTGATGCAATGTTCACTGAAATGGAGCTCCCATTATCAGCCCACCTCCCCTGCTCCAATAGGCTTGCAGACAGACAATCCTCTTGGCTCAGCTCAGCCCACCCTCGTGCCCTCCTTCCCTCCCCCCCCCTCCCTCCCTCCCTCCCCCTCCTCCCCCCCCCTCCCTCCCTGCCCCTCCCTCCCTCCCCCTCCTCCCCCTCCCTCCCTCCCTCAGGAACCTATGGAAGTGAGTCACTCTAGCCCCCTAAAGACCCAGTAGCCACGGGTGCGTTCACTTCCATGACACAGGAAGGAAGTAATTTTCTGTTTCCATCAGAGCTGCTGCTTGACTGTAGGCTGAAAGGCTTGGAGCACAATCAAGCTACTGCTGCTTAAATGCACCAGGTCTATTCTGAGCTAACCTGCTCTGATTCAGAGTTGGCTTAACAAGATTAAAATATTTGAATATTTCACTAAGATCTTCAAAATTAAGATTTACATTTTTTCCCCATTCTACTCTTATTTAACCAGGTAGGTTGAAAAAACACAGAGAAGGGGAGGGAAGGAGAGGGGATAGATGACTCAATCGATAGCTTGGGTGTCCATGACAGTACGATACAGAGAAAATATCATATTGCGATCATTTTTTGCTAGATATTGCAATAGCCATGACTTGCCATATATCAAACGCTACAGTGAATATGTGATCTTTCCACCTGACATGGTTGAAAACAAGTGTCAAAGTAAAGAACAGTAACTGAGTACAATAACTAAGTGAAACTAATCTATGAGTGCAGAGAGTAAATAACCAATTGAGAGTCAAGTAAATCTCAATTTTTTTCTTTTATTGAGTGAGTAAAGAAAGGCCGATATTGAAGCCTCTGGCGATACGGATATTGGAACTGTTCATATTGTGATAGCGATAATTATATGATATATTGTGCAGCCGTACAGTATAGTACGTGGCCCACTGGGAATGTAGCCAGGATCTGAGGATTATCACTTATGTGATTAGGGAGCGAATCCTTAGTGAGCAGCACACGGTGTCAGGGCCTCGTTTAACGTCTCATCCAGAAGGACGTCATCCTTTTACAACAGGGCCATATCCCTAATCACAGCCCTGGGGTATAGTGGTCCACCAGAGAGATTAGTCCAGTCCAGTTCCAGTTGATGAAAACTGAAAACATTCCAGTGCAGTCGCAGTCCACAAAAACTCCAAAACATTTTAGTCAAGTTTTCGTCGCTGACTGGGGGGTTTTGTGGACTCAGACTGCACTGGAATGTTTTCAGTTTTCATCAACTGGAACTGGACTGGAACTAAGAAAAATGGAGGTGACTTGGTGTGACTAGAACTGGTGTGCATCTTCATCTAAACACCAAAGACTAAATTAATAAAAAGCCTGCCAAAAATAACTGCTCCCATCAGAGGACTGAGCTGGCGTAACTCTGCTTAACTTTGGGGGTAAGACAGGGTCCAGAGTTTCCACTTCAAAACACAATCTGATCAGAATCACAACCTGTATCTTAAAGCTCATCTATACATAGCAAATTCATCATATCCAGTCTAGAGGTAAAGGATCTAGAGCCCAGCCAACCGCACTGAGGTTTCCTAATCTGGGGTGAAGTCGCCCCTAAGCGCTGTAGTCTGTCTGTCCTAGCTCGTCCCCTGGAGCTAGAACATTCCACAAGCTGTGCCTAACGAGGAGACTTAAGATCTTCACACCGTTGCTTTGAACTACGACGCCTAAGGGATCTGATCAGCTACGACTGACTGACATTAACATCCTTAGAAAACATAATGCTGGGGTGCTTAGGTGGCGTAGTGGATTAAGCGCTGACCATGCAGGGCTCTCGGTTCGATTCCAGCCGCGGACATATCCTGCATGTCATCCCTTTTCTCTCTCTCACCCATCCTTCCTGTCAATCTCTACTATATCTGTCATTAAAAATTAAAATATGAGTGGGACTGCCCCACTCAGAAAAAATAAATATAATGCTGGATATAATGCTGGTCACCATACATTCTCCTTCTCCACAGGCCTAACACTGAATAAGCAGGATGGGCCCCACCTTTACCAGCATCCAGTTATACCCCTAGCCTTGTGTACTGTCATGCACCAGGGACAACAACACTCTACATCATCGCATGGCGTTTGCCATCATCACATGGCTTTTGCGATCCTCCCAGCTCGGCTTTGGCCCCCGAACTGAGTCAGCACAAAACATCACATAGGACTGGACAGAGTTGAATAGGGGGCGGATGTAAAGGCCAAACCCCAATAGCCACAAACCTACAATCTCAGAGGCGTTAATAACCCAGTGGTGCCGTAAACACCGCCCGGGATAACACTGAACCAAACCGTCTCTGCAGGCTGAACGGGTCAGAGAGTGGTTGTCAGTAGACATGACGCAGCACATGCGTCATAGGTAGGCCATACTGTAGTTCAGTTTGAACTACATTAGGTTCTCATATTTTGACACTTACATCCTTTATAAACGTCCTTTTAGAAACTCAAAAACTTGCATCTACTTCAATGTCTATTGTAGTGTTTTTGTTTCTCACAATTTGGAGCAACTTGCACACTGGTTAGGCTACTCCTAAAGCAAGTTTTTTTATTCCTAAAAAACTACTTGAAATGCATAAATGAACACAACCATTTTATTATTTTTGGAATGTAAAATGGAATAGATTTTTTACATTACTTGTTGAATGCCTCTGTAACACTATTTTTGTAGGTCAGGGACAGTCGCATGCCATTAAGCTACCAAAGATAGGAAAACAATTTTACATACCACAGGCGGCATTCATTTGTGCTCAGATACAGCCTTGAGATTCAAATCTGTTTGTATCAGATTTATAACACTGAAGTTATAAATAAATTAATAACTCGAGGCTATCGTAATAAAAACATGTTCCAGAATCAGTCGCTTCAAAAGAACTCTAATAGAAACGTCAAGTGGCTAAAATAGAGGCTTTGGGGCGTCCGACTCCTTGTAAGTCTCGGAAGTCTCTCGGAACAAGCATTTGTCAAAGGACCAAGCAATGTAACTTAGATCCTAAGGTCCATACATTCTCTACAAGACTGCATACAGCAAAGCAGATAAAACCAACACCATGTAGTCGTGGACAGTAAAGTATTGATGGTGCATAATGCATGTTGACTCCCAGTTAAGTGCTGTGTAGTTTCCCAGGCAGACTTTAGTGCATGCACTCAAAGCACTTCATAGCAAAGGGCCTGACCCCCACACCAGGCTAGCCTCTCTTGGTTGCCTTTTCACTAAACAAACAAATGTTGACTGCTGTCGGTTAATGGTTTTAATTGTATGTTGTAGACCTAGGGCCATATTGAGATTTCTTTGCTCACAGCGCTTTTTACACACTTCGTGAGCTTAGAATTATAAGGTTCCATCTCCGTTTAGGGTAGTTCAGAGATATTGAGCGTCAAAGTTTTTACATTCCATTATGTTTTGTGAGATGGAACCTTTGTATTTTATTAATTACTAACTAAAGAATTTCAACATTTAAAAAATAACACCACACAGGCATTAATAAACACCTAATGGATCAGATTATGTAAAAAACTCAATTTCGACAAAAATGGAGATAGAACCTTATAATTCTAACGGCACAACTTTCCATGATTTTGGTATTCCCGTTTTGAAAAGGTGTGTTCCCATAGTATCTGTCCAAACAGGCGTTCCAGACTTTACACACTTGGAAAATCACACCCTCTGCCTGAAAATGACACCCTCTGAGGGCCAACACAAATCATCTGTTCAAGTCTAGAAGGAATTCCTATGTCCTATGACCGTCATTCTGGAGAGATGGTCAAATATAAAAACTGGAATATAATTATTAGGCATTAATTAACAACTAAACAGCCTAACATTCTTTACCGTGCTTTGGACTGGAATTTAATTTTGGAGAATAATTTTGTGACTTTTTTTGTGGGGCAAAATGTAAATCTAAACCACAATCACACAAAAACGCATATGCTTGCAAACTGATGCTATGATTGACGTATGGCTATCCATCGATCATTAATGAACACTGTCCTTGGGGCTTATATAGCTGTGCTAAGATACATTGCAAAGTAAGCCATCAAGTGTCAGAAATAGAGCTGTGCCCTAGCCAAGGACAACATCCTGAAGACGATGGATGTAATGGATATGAATGTTGGATGATCTATCATCAACCTTCAGGCCTAGCAGTGTTTCTACAGTTGGTTGACGGGCCGTTTACACACAGACTAGCTGGTCTACACACAGACTAGCTGGTCTACACACAGACTAGCTGGGCTACACACAGACTAGCTGGGCTACACACAGACTAGCTGGTCTACACACAGACTAGCTGGTCTACACACAGACTAGCTGGGCTACACACAGACTAGCTGGTCTACACACAGACTAGCTGGGCTACACACAGACTAGCTGGTCTACACACAGACTAGCTGGTCTACACACAGACTAGCTGGTCTACACACAGACTAGCTGGGCTACACACAGACTAGCTGGGCTACACACAGACTAGCTGGTCTACACACAGACTAGCTGGTCTACACACAGACTAGCTGGTCTACACACAGACTAGCTGGTCTACACACAGACTAGCTGGTCTACACACAGACTAGCTGGTCTACACACAGACTAGCTGGTCTACACACAGACTAGCTGGTCTACACACAGACTAGCTGGTCTACACACAGACTAGCTGGTCTACACACAGACTAGCTGGTCTACACACAGACTAGCTGGTCTACACACAGACTAGCTGGCCGTCTACACACAGACTAGCTGGTCTACACACAGACTAGCTGGGCCTCAAACACCAGTATTGATCTGAGGCACGTCTTCAGTCCCTACCCAAAATGCATTTAAAAAACTGAGGGAAAGTGGATCGATAGTCCATTACAGAGTTTGACTTTAACACCCATGCTTGCCATGCTGGGAACTTTGTGTGATTCCATTTTGAGTTTCAATTACGGTAATCACCCATTAATCACAATGTTCATTCCCAGTGCCACATCGACACAATTTTCTTGTTAGCGATCAAATGAAGTTGCAGCGGATGTGAAAAAGCGTAATGGTTCAAATAATCCAAGGTACTCTTTGCAACAACATTGTATTTGAAACAGCGATTACCTACTAAGGGCATAAACTTGGTGGATATCTGATATCTGCTTTGTAAGGACAATATCATCCTCTGTCAGCATAATATAAGTGGGAGGGTGGCTTACAGGTGTGGATGTGCGAGTATTTGCTGAGAGTGTGTCTTTTTTTTTTTTTGGGACTGTTGGCCTTACCTGGATGTGGTCTGGTGAACGGACCATCTTTGGCTTGCGTCACTCCAAAGCAAAGGAACACTAGGATGCTGGCCACAATCCCTCTGGAATAACACGCACACACACACACACACACACACACACACACACACACACACACACACACGCACAATTGACAGCTTGTAATGCTATGGCCAACATGAAAAACAGGAGGGGCAATTTAAAAGTTATTTCTTCACATGACTGGATCTGACATGCAGGGTTCCCACACCTTCTGAAACATCAAATTCAAGCAACTTTCAAGGACTTTCAAGACTCAATTCCCTCAAATTCAAGGACCCAACACGTCATAGTTTGAGACAGATCTAGATGAGAATTTATATAATAGGAACTATCTGCTCACAGACAACAATTAAAAAGAGAGGCTTTTGAATGTAGAGGCTTGAACACTAGATGGTCTCTTGCCTTCTCTACCACAGCACAGCAAAACAATATATTGTGAAATATGTGTAAAGTTACTGTGTTAAGTTAAGCAAAACAGAGACTTATCTACTATAATTACGTAAAACATTAAACATTAAACTTTTTTTTTTAAATTTGAGAGAGAGAGAGAGGGGAATTCAAGTACATTCAATGACCCATGTCTATTTTCAAAAACTTTTAAGGCCCCCCTCAAATTCTCAAACTTTCAAGGATTTCAAGGACCCGTGGGAACCCTGTGACATGGGATTGATGAACGGAGATCAAACTATCAGGTAGGAGCAGGAGCGCACGCTCTAGAGGTCAAACACAAGTCAAGATCACGGCTCTGCCCTGGAACATGGCCTAACGACCCAGGAGGATAACAGGCTGGGGGTGTGGCCTCATGGGGGTGTGTCTTCTACAACAGTCTAAAGCCGCCTCCTCTCCATCCTTATTCACGTGTCACTTCATCCAGACCAAACCTCTATCTGAGAGGAATGGACAGGTCATAACCCATACCTAATACCTCAGCTACATTGCTTTAACCCATCTTTGTCTTGTCAGATTGGTGCTGAGGAATAAGTGGTGACGAGACAGGGTGGGGGAGGAGGGAGGAGGGGAGGAGAGAGGAGGGAGGGGAGGAGGCCACTCAGGACTGTCCAGACACGCCGTAGGGATTAGCCAGGTGAAGGCAGCAGCCAGCCAGAGAGCCAGGCTGAGGGGGGGGGGGGGGGTGGGGAAAGGGAGAGGAGGAAGGCTCTAGTAGCTGTTAATCCAGGCGAGCTAGGCCTCGCTAGCCATGACAAATCCTGTTAATGAATGTTGGACAGTGCTGACAACCCCCCCCCCCCCCTGTTGCCACCCACACCGGCTTGGCTATTCCTGTCCATGCCCCTCTGCTCCTTCACCCACACACATTTCCTCTGTCCTCTGTCACAAGACTCTCCCAACGCCGCTTGATGAACCGAGTGGCTTATTGCTCTGAAATGCTTTTCTGTCCATAGGGATCGTGTGTCGATAACAATATTTTATCACTACTTTGCTATATCAATGCCCAGAAAAGAAAAAAATCTTTGTTTTTTCCCCCCCACAATCATGCTGACTGGAGCAGGCGCGGAAATAATGAGCAACCGAGCTTCCCTCTTTGTGCTAGTTAGACGGCTGTTTTTGTGCTGTTTGACAGCTGGGCTAAAGGTGACTGCTACTAGGGGTGGAAGTGATACATTTCTCACCAGGAGGAGTGACTAAGTGTGTGTGTGTGTGTGTGTGTGTGTGTGTGTGTGTGTGTGTGTCTGTGTGTCATTGTGACTCTTAAACCACATTGCATACATACAAGAGCCAAAAACAAGACCCACACAGATATATCGGGGATAGCTAGCATTGACATTTCTGACTCTTCAAGCAAGCTATACAGAAGTCGGCCTAAAACACAAGACAGCGCCCCAGTCTAAGAGAGGACGGGGACATGACTCAGCGAGATTAGGATGGGGGGTGTGGTCGGTTCCAGAACACTGAAACCCAGACTGTTAGAATGGAAACCTGAAGGAGTTTCAGACAAGACAAAATGGCCGACCTTTTAGTGTTATACGCTGTGTCCTGCGGTGTCTCCTCCAACAGGGTGACATAGACCAGCGCGCAGGTCAGAATGAACAGCACAGTCACGGTATGTGCTCTCCTGCAAGGAGGGAGAGAGAGAGAGGGAGAGAGGGAGAGAGAGAGAGAGAGAGAGAGAGAGAGAGAGAGAGAGTAAGTAATCAATGACAGGTCACACAGTGAATAGGCCACATTTATTTGCTATTGTTAACGTTAACCTGGGTGACATCACAGAGGAAGGGTGTCCTCTGGAATATGCCACCGTTACGCAACGCCTCTGAGGTCAACGGCAATACAGTGTATCTGATGCCACGCTTATGCAAGAACTGTTTGAAAACAACACGACATTAAGAACCAAGCAGAAAACAATGCAGGTGAGCCCACGGCTATGTAGACAAAAGGGTAGACACTATTATGTGGAAACAGTTTAAATATTTCAATAATAAGACATTTGACATTTTAACCATTTATAGCAGACGCTTTTATCCAAAGCGACTTACAATGACAGATTACAGGGACAGTCTCTCCTGGAGTAACTTAGGGCTATGTGCCTTACTCAAAGGCACACTAGAGGTGGTGTTCCCAGGTGGGATTTGAACTCATGACCTTCTGATGATGAGTCCAAGGGTCACTTGGAGGTCAGGCCACAACTACACCTGACCAGGGAGAGGGAACATGACAGAGATGGGGACATCTCTACCCAAGTGATTTATTCCTACCTCCCACCAGCCTCCGCTGGCCTAACTTATAAAAAGACTTAGAAAACCTCAAGTGAACACTGCACTTAGTCGCACGTGTGCTGCCTCATACTGTCTCATACCGCCCCTGGTACACATCCCCAGTATATGTCACACTTATCTGTATCCATGGGGATTTCCTCACAGTTCAGTATGTTACAGAAACAGGCCGTGGTGTACTTCTACATAACCCTACAGAGACAATGATTAACCCAACAGATAGACATGGAAGGGCAGAGGAAGAGAAGAGAAAAAAAGGTGGTGGTGGGGGGGGAGACGTGATAGAGGAGAGATATCTGAGAGGTTGAAGTCGAAGAGAGGGAACTTTCAACTGGGTTGAAGGGATGGAAAGAGATATAGAAGAAACGTGGGGGAGATTAAGAGAGGACCTAATTACAGATGTCACAGAAGCAGAACTCTGAGGTAATTCTGCCTGGACGTCTGGCCTGCGTTCTTGAGACAGAGAGAGAGAAATAGCCAGAAAGAAGAAAAAATAGTCAACAAGTGAGCAAGAAGATGGCTTTTGGCTAAATGTACTCAATGTTCTGCCAAAAACATTAACTTCAGAATGTTACCCTAGAATTGAGGGTAAAGGAGAGAAAGCGGGAGGGAGGGAGAGAGAGAGAAAGCAGGAGGGAGAGACTGAGAGAGAGAGAGAGAGAGAGAGAGAGAGAGAGAGAGAGAGAGAGAGAGAGAGAGAGAGAGAGAGAGAGAGAGAGAGAGAGAGAGAGAGAGGGAGAGAGAGGGAGAGAGGGAGAAATTGTTTTGAATACAGAATGACCACAGGGGCCACGGCGCTCCACCACCAGTGCCGAGTGATTGAGTCATGGGGAGGGCATATGTTTTTTGTTTTCTTCTCTCTGGAACCTGTTTGTCAAGAGGCCTCACAAGGCCTCCCGGACTCCTGCTGCCTGACAACAGCTAGCCGCTAGGGAGAACGGCCCACGTGAACCAGCTGGAGAGAGACCAACCCAGCATGCTGTCTGTTTATGCTACGTCGCGCAGCCTACTATCAACCTGATGAATTAGGCTACTTTAAAAAATAACAGTGACATTATTATTGCCTAGTGGCGGTCTGATAACCTTGCAGGTACAGGTAACAAAATGAACCCGTAGGTACTTGACAGTTAAACGATTTGAAATAAGTATGCTTCCAATATGCAGTTAGTGCATGATCAAATACAAAGTGCACATCAGTTGTAAACTAGTCTATCAAACAAATGAAGCCTACCTTATTCTGAGGTGATTTGCTAGGCTAGGCTTCTATTCACTGTACAGAAGAGAAGCAATTATGGAAGCCTAATTGCGATGTATAACATCTAGGAAAGTTTTATGTTTTTGGCTGGAGAAGGTAGCACCTCAGTTTTAAGTGCAACTACAGTAAGTTGGCAAACTGTAAAATAATCGTACTGTAAGAGTTACTCAAACACACATTTACGAGTTAAATGAAGCCAGCTATCACATCGACTTACAGGAGCTTCATCAATCAGTTCCTTTCATGGCACAGTAAAAACAATTTAGGTGACTACAAGGCAACCAAAAGTGTTTAAAGAAGTGACCTTTATCTATAGAGAGAGTTACAATTCCACCACGCCACCGATCGCCTACAATGGCAAGACTAAACAGACCCCCATAGACCACTTGGGTATCTCCAAGGTCAGCAAAATGGTGCAATCATGCATCTGAATTAAACCACTCAGTAATCTGCATCGGGTTCACTGAGTGCGTTTGTGTGTGTGTGTGTGTGTGTGTGTGTGTGTGTGTGTGTGTGTGTGTGTGTGTGTGTGTGTGTGGTAGGCTACAAATCAATATGCTATCAAGAGTGCCAGGCTATTCAAATTTCCATTACATGTTACCATTAATAAATTAACTGTTCAATGGAATAATAGCCATCCTACATAACTATTCCTCAACATTGGAATTTCAGAATCACAATCCAGTTGAATGTTAGGCTACATCCCGTTATAGTATAAGTATAAGAGAGAAACATTCTCAGGCTTCGGTTCCTCTACATTGCAGCAACTAGAGAACACTGTCAACACACACGTTGCCAAAGGCCAAATCATCTCAACGATAATAAAAACACCTCCGTACCTGATTGGTCCACTCCCTTCCGTTACCAGAGACATTGAACAGGTCCTACCCCTGAGGAAATAAGCCTTCCTACAGGACCTCTCACGTCAGACACACACAGCGTGTGGTCCTCTCGCACGCACACACAACCTTCTGGTGGTGTGTGGCCAGATTGGCAGAGACCGGTTGGAATGGTCTCATCCCTCTCCTATAGCCTTTATCCTGTGCATGTCAACTAACCAGGTCGGAGGTCCTCTGTGTGTGTGTGTGTGTGTGTGTGTGTGTGTGTGTGTGTGTGTGTGTGTGTGTGTGTGTGTGTGTGTGTGTGTGTGTGTGTGGAGGGGAGGGGGGGGGGGGGGGGGGGGTGAGTCAAGGTGTACACTATTTTCATAACTCTGTAATAATTAGTTAGTTTGTTTGGGTGTGTGGGGGGGGTCAAGGTGTGTACTATGAAAGGTATGAAACAGGATTGACTAGTTGCCACTAGCCTATAATTTACAGGATTCCCACATCACTGCCAGCCAAAGCATCTGTCCAGGTTTAAAGTCTTTAATGGATCTCTTTCTGCTGAGAAAGCAGGCCTGGAGATATTATCCCCACAGCTTGTCAACAAACCCTAACTCAAACAAATACTTAAGCTAGCCAGATCGCTCTGCAACACACGGTGTAGTGTATTACAACGGCTGCTGCTGCTGCTGCTGCTAACTTAACCTGCATGCATCTTTTGAGAACGTTGCTGTTCCAAATGTGAGAGAGAGAATTAACTTAAAAATAAAGAAGGAGGAGAAAAAGGAGGCTTTGATTTCTACCATCATTTGATTTGTCAGCTGATGCTATGTCATACTAGAGTAAATCACATTTTCTAATTTGTTAGGTGACGGTTTCCAGATGAGGCAGGGATGAATAAAGGTATTTTGTTGGGAAAATGTTTGATTCCCTTCCCATGCATTTACAAGGAGCCATCCTCTGATTTCTATTACCAGTAGACCTCCAAGTGAACAAAACCCTTCCCGTTAGGAACACAGAATGACCTGAGTCACTGACAGTAACATAATAACCTTACTACTCACCAGAAAAAGGTGTTGGTCCCGTCATCGAACACCTCAGACTAACCTGAGTCACTGTAACAGTAACACAATAACCTTACTACTCACCAGAAAAAGGTGTTGGTCCCGTCATCGAACACCTCAGACTCCGTGGTCCGTCTAGAGAGGTGCTCTCTGGAGGTCTGCTTGCCAGATTTGGGTTTGGTCGGGGTCGCCGGGGCCACTGGGGGGTCGTGGGAGCTGCTGCCGGACCCTGACTGGTCAGAGGAGCCGTTGTGGACCTGCTCCTCAGCCGCAGACCTGCCAGGGGCCACAGGGACCACGCTCCTCTTCGACTCGGGCTTGGTCATCGCTGCTTCCCGAATCCCACAGGGTCTCACTCGCACTCACTATTATATCCTGAGGTTCTTCTTCTTCTGAGCTGTAGGTTGTAGGTCTACTACGTGACATTCAAAACAGCCGCACCCAAGTAACTGTCAGCATCTAAGGGTTTAAACAGTAAACACCATGCGTTAGTGGAAAAGAGGAAAAGTCCAATATGATTATGACAAGCTGTTTATGCTGCATGTTCCATACATCAACTAGTTTCCAAGTCACTGAGGATGAGGATGTGTCTGATCGGAGTGATCCTGGCTCTGGCTGGAGGCTACAGCTGCAGAAAGGCATTCATGCGGAAACTAGTTGTCGCATCTGACAAGAGATACCTGCATGGATCTGTCAGGTGAGCTGGAGCTCCACGTTATGTAACTAAGCATGTCAATCCTCCACGCTGACAGTCACATGACATGCTCCTGACTTTGAAGGAGGGATTTCGTTACTGTCCACTGACAGGTTGAGGTTCGAGGTTGGAACAACTTCAACTTGTTATTCCAGGAGCAGACTTGACCTTGGCTTCAGATTTTCGGTGGAAAATCTTCTGAAAAGCTCCTCGTTTTTTTTTATCTAACCAACGTGATCACGCTACTAAAACCTGACACATTGTATCATTACATCATCAACGCCACCTAACCTACACACGTGTCCTTACTTACGTTACATGACATATGACGTCATTATCATATTAGATAAGTTAAGAAGAAAAAAACTTACCAGTTTTTTTATTTGTTGGTCATCAATACCCAATAGAGATGATTGGAACAACAGGGTGAATAATCCATGAGTCAGGGAACCACTGATCGCCAACAAGTCACCATCACCCAGCTCTGTCTGGTGTGACTCAACCCCTGTCTGTCTGTCTGCCTGCCTGTCTGTCTGTCTGTCTGCCTGTCTGTGTGTGTGTCTGTCTGTCTGTCTGCCTGTAGTTTAGCTCCACCGACCGAGAACCAGACGAGGAGTAGCGGACACACACATGGGCGTTCAGTCCCACTAGCCGCCCCCAATCTGGCAACGCCCCCGATCTGGCGGGCTGGTCTGCCTGTCTGGCAACGCTGATCTGGCAACGCTAAAGATTTATCATAGTCCAGTAATAACTCCCCGAATAAATGGTGATCGCAGGGGTTATCACACCCCCTCTATAGAGGTACTACACACAGACGTTTTGTTCGCTCACAGCCCGGGTTACTGTGAGTGTGAAGTGTGTCTAACTATCTCTGAATAATTTCTGCAGAAGAAATGTGGAGAAAAAAAACATGTTGCGACCGCTATGAGAGACGTGTCGTCACTTCCTGCCGCCTGATCAGCATACACACACTCCCGTTGCGTCACTGCGAACCTTGTGGGCTTCGTCATCGCAACGAGTGTAGAGCGATTAATGGTGCGTTCGTGACCCACTCGGAAACGAGTACGAGTACACGAGTACGAGGTCTGTGATCTCGGGAATCCGAGTTCCGATCATTCAAGTGATTTGAAACATCAAATACAATGAACGCCCGCAGGATATGGTTAATGTTGGCCATTTATAACCGCTTACAACTCTCCAAAGACACATAACATGCACGAAAACAAGCGGCAATGTGTAGGCTAATTCAACACCTAGAAAAAATGCATATGTTACGGTACATGTGGAAATACGGTACATGTGGGAAAACTAGGGTTAGGTGCTAGGGTTAGGGGTAGGGTTAGACATGCCAGCATGTACCAAGTCACCCTAGCACCTAACCCTAACCCTAGTTTTCCCACATGTACCGTGTTCCCACATGTACCGTAACACATACATACTTCATAGAAAATAATTTTTGACACACTTACTAAAACAGTTGTAAGAATCACCATTGTTATGACTGGGGGAGAATTGTCTATTTATTTGGCTGATGCAAATAATGAAAATATGAGGAAAGTTCAACAACAGGTTCATGAAACAGCTTGGATATGCGCAGATTGAATTTGGCGCACCCCTGTAGGGTGTAGGTGTGGTTAGATGATGATGTAATAGACTTGAGGTTAAATGTGTTTCCTACAACTATAATTATTTATATATTTTTATATACATAACCAGTCTGTGGGAGCCAGAATTCTTGCTGGTTGGTATGGGGTGAAATACTTATTTTACTCAATAAAACACTTTTTAAAATTATTATTCCTATAATGTGATTTTCTGGGATTTAAAAAAAATATTCTGTCTCTCACTGTTAGAATGAACCTACCATTACAATTATAGACTGTTCATTTCTTTGTAAGGGGGTAAACTCGCAAAATCAGCAGTCAAGTGAAAGTCAAAGTCAGCTTTATTGTCAATCCAATAATATGTACAGACATACAGAGGGCTGAAATTGCATTTCCCTCTCATCCACGGTGCATAGCAAACAAATAAATAAATAACAGTATAATACAACAAGATTTAAAAAATAACTATGTAAATAAAGTCAGACCATTTTACACTTACAGTGGGGAAAATAAATATGTCAACCCCTGCTTATTCCAAAATACTTTACAAATTCACCCATTCATTCACACACACACACACACACACACACACACACACACACACACACACACACACACACACACACACACACACCAATGGTGGCAAGCTACCATGCTAGGCACCAGCCTTGGGAGCAATTTGGGGTTCAATGTCTTGCCCAAGGACACATTAACATGTGGCCAGTCGGGGTTCGAACCGCCGATCTGCCGGTCTTGCAATCATTAGGCACCGGCTCTACATCTTGCGCCACAGCCGCCCCATCCTGTGCCACAGCCGCCCCAAAGGGTAATGACTCTGCCTCATGAGGAGCGAGGATAATGAAAGGTAACAAAAGTAAGAAGTATAGGTAAACCTACCAAATACTTGTGGTGTTTTTACAGATTTTGTGTTTAGTTCCTGAATTAATAATAAGTGATTAAAACTGGTCTTTGTGTTACCAGCGGTCCCTGTGGAAGAACCCTTATGGAACCCATGTGGAAATGCTTCTGAGTTCCATGTAGAACCCTTTTCACAGGGGTTCTACATGGAACCCTATTCGGTTGTTAAGTCTGACGTCACTTTGTGACGTTTAGCAATTTCCGGGTCCAAATAAAAAAAATCCCAGCACCAGAGTACCAGTGTACTAAAGCGGTAGAATGACAGTTCAATCGTTTTTTAGACTGGGATCTATTCATACAACAGGGGACACAGCACTTTCCCATTTTTCCCATATTGTCAGCGTCTTTGAGCCTCGGAAAAGCGCTAAACAAATATAATGAATTATTATCATTACTGCGGCATTTTGAAGAGACGTTGGACCTGGAAACACGTCACGACTTAACAACCGAATAGGGTTCTGTATGGAACTTAAAATGGTTCCAAAAAGGTTCTTTCACAGGGACGGCTGAAAAACATTGGGAAATCATACAGCAGTAGATACCAAGCACCACATCACCACCCTCATCTCATGCTCCAATAAACCAAGGGATTTATCTCCATCATGAAAGTCTGTCTCTGAGGCAAACTACATTGGGTGTCTCTGTGTGTCTACATGTGACATGAGGCCTGAATTTTAAAACTTTGCCATCGAGAGTTTTTGTTGGCGTATGTTTGAAAGTGAAACATTCAGTTTCAGGGTCAGTCTGTTACCGTGGAATTGCCCTACTGTCACTCTACATCCCTCAAACTGTAAGTTGCATATTCTCTTTGGAGAAACCCACTTCCCTCCACATCAAAACATCTGGTGCACCACAGTCCGATGAGCCAGCTGCAATGAGTCTCTTCCACAGTCTAATTCGGTTGTTAAGTCTGACTTTAGCAATTTCCGGGTCCAAATAAAAAATTCCCTGCACCAGAGTACCAGTGTACTAAAGCGGTAGAATGACAGTTCAATCGTTTTTTAGACTCGGATCTATTCATACAACAAGGGACACAGCACTTTCCCGTTTTTCACATATTGTCAGTGTCTTTGAGCCTCGGAAAAGCTCTATACAAATATAATGAATTATTATTATTACTGAGGCATTTCGAAGAGAGCGCCTCAGCCAACGTTGGTCCCGGAAACACGTCACGACTTAACAACCGAATTCACATGTCATGCCATAGAGTCACGCCATGTCATACGTACCACAAGAATATAAAAACAAGCTATCCCTGCCATTTAGACTGCACACCCTCAACTATGACTTTAAAAGGTACAGTAGGTAGGTAGGCCTCTCTATAACTGCTTCGTAAATCGACCGTAAATCAGGGCAGTTACTGCAGGAGTTTTAATTTGTTAGAGCCCACACTTTCCATTCAAATGAATCTAATGTATGTGTATCTAGTTTCCCTGACTACCAGAGGGGAAGGCTGTGGGCGACGGCTGACTGTGACACAGATTGTAACTCTTTGGGACTTTGTGTGGCCCGCCTCATGACACTTCAACTAGAACAGAGGTGTGGTTCAGTTTGAAACGAACAATGGTTGTGTGGTATGTGTGGTATCCTTCATTACCGATAAGACAAGCCTCTGAGCACAGAGACTCTCCTCCATGGCTGCATGTTACTGTGGGTCTGAGCTGTACTCAAGTTGTAAAAGAAAATCAGGGGGGATGGTGGATTTTATCATATGGGGACAATTGTAGCATCCCCACAGCGTCAGTGACTTCAGTGTCAGTAACTTGGTAAAAATGTCATTGACCGTTTTTATTTCAGGGGGGATGCCATCCCCCCTCATCCCCCCTCAACTCGAGTGCTGGGTCTGAGTGACATGGGATGGTGTTAGGGTAGACCTTACCTAGCCTGATCTGCATCACGCACTCCCATGACCTCTTTATCTCTCTTTCTCCCTCTCCCCCTCTCTCTCTCCCTCTCCCTCTCTCTCTCTCTCTCTCTCTCTCTCTCCCTCTCCCTCTCTCTCCCTCTCTCTCTCCCTCTCCCTCTCCCTCTCTCTCTCTCTCCCACTCCCCCACCCCCTCTCTCTCTCCCTCTCCCTCTCTCTCTCTCCCTCTCCCTCTCTCTCTCTTTCTCCCTCTCTCTCTCCCTCTCCCCCCCGCTCTCTCTCTCCCTCTCCCCCCCCGCTCTCTCTCTCCCTCTCCCTCTCCCTCTCTCTCTCTCTCTCTCTCTCTCTCTCTCTCTCTCTCTCTCTCTCCCACTCCCCCACCCCCTCTCTGGGCTTGATGCACAAACTGACTGCAACAACACCATCTCCGGGTCAACCTCAGCCCAGCTCTGTGTGCTGCTGCTCCACACCACAGCAGCAGCCTGTCCCAAACGAGCGGTCAAGAGGACACGTACTGGGCCTGGACTTCAGCTCCCAGTTGTAACTCATCACCGGTCCTCTCCTGTACCTCCTTTGCTGTCTAGCTGTCAACAAGTTTGCATTTGGAAAACAATAGAAAGGGTTGGGTCAGGGCGATTTCTCACAAACATCATAGCCACCTCTTTGTTCAGGCCTTCCATTCTCCTCTCTTGTCGTTGGAGACTCTCATCCGCTTGGTCAGCTGCTTTATTCAGCCGTGCCCAGTAATCAAAAGCACTTTCATGTGCTGTGGGACAGCCGTGTCATAGAATCCTCCCTATCAAAGTGATTTGACTGATGAATTGAATCAGGTGTGCTAATGCTGGTCTGGAACAAAAGACGGGTCAGTCTGTAGCTCTAAATGACAGGGGAGGTTGACGGCCCACAGCTGTTATTTTATTTTAACCTATTTTTTGGGTTTAATCGTATCAACCTATTGAGGCGTTTCTGTGGCTAAAATGAACGCGTGTCTGCTTGTTCCAAAAACCTGGTTACAAGATTTGCTATTAACAAACCGCAATGTCAACAAAATCTCTCCAAAACAAACATCCCCTAAAAAAAACGTCGATAGAAATACTACAGGGTGACATTATGACGGGCGCAGTCTTTGATCGTTGTGGAGCAAAGTTAAACACACTTTGCTGTGTGGGGTTCCGCCCTTTTGACACAAATCCCAGACACAATTGCTTTCACACAGTCTCATTCAGGAGGTTCATGGGCAATTAGGGATAATCTGCAGGTCTCATTTGTAAGGAAAAGGCTCCTTTATTGTGCTGGTACTCGGTCCAGCAGTTAGGCCTGCCGTCTATGACATTGGCCCCTGAAGGCAGGGGATTCCCCAGACTGCCTGTCCCTACTGCCTCCTCTCAGCTATCTCCTCTCTCCCATCTAAAAAGGGCTTCCTTATCCAAAGTACTGTTTACATTTAGATTAGCATTTTTGGGCATTTTAGCAGACGGCTTTATCCAAAACCACTTACAACAAGTACACTTGTCTAAGTAGGCGAATCATTTATCCATCAGTCATCGTAAGAAAAAGTAATCTATATACAATATGCTATGACCAGGGGCCATTGGCAGTTACCATGCTAGAAGAAGGACGATTTATTTTCTTTCTTTCTTTCTTTCTTGTGACCCACCTCTTCAGGCTACATCTTAACTGTCCCTTCTAAAGACCTCCTCATCCCCACTACCTCCCTGTACAGTCTCTACTATAAAGAAAAAGAAGAGAAGAGACAAGAAAGAAAGAAAGAAAGAAAGAAAGATTCTTTCTTTCTTTCTTTCTTTTCTCTTCTCTTCTTTTTCTTTTTCTTTAAAAAGTCTTTAGAGACTGTACAGGGAGGTAGTGGGGATGAGGAGGTCTTTAGAAGGGACAGTTAAGATGTAGCCTGAAGAGGTGGGTCTTCAATCTACAGAGGAAAGTTTGTTAGGAGTTTCACAAGGTCGCATGCTTTCTATTAACAGTGAAAAAAGCTGAGAGCAAGGCTATCTCAACATTCATCTAAACTAGATAGATGTTCCTCTGTTGCTTTAAATTACATTTAAATACATAGCTGAATGGCAAAGTGGTACACACATACACAGTGATACACATGACCACTTCATCCCCACTACATTTAAAAAGTAATCCTTGTTCTTCTAGCATTGTGACTGGTGATGGCCAGTCAAAAAAATGTTTCTTATGATACATGATGTTAAATGATGTATAGATGATTCACTTATTTTAGACAAATGTACTAGTTATAAGCAGTACTCAAGTTGTAAAAGTAAATCAGGGGGGATGGTGGATTTTATCATATGGGGACAATTTTAGCATCCCCACAGTGTCAGTGACTTCAGTGTCAGTGACTTGGTAAAAATGTCATTGCATGTGTGCGTGCCCCCTCCCTCGCCCACAGTATCTTACTCAATATGCGCAAAACTAAATGTTGAAATAGCAGTAATACCACGTTCATTGATAAAATGACATAAGGAAAGGGGGGATAGCAGTTTTAGAAGGGGGACGATTTTGACTGTTTTTATTTCAGGGGGGGGATGCCATCCCCCCTCATCCCCCCACAACTCTGTGCTGCTTATAAGTCGCTTTGGATAAAAGCATCAGCTAAATAACAAAAAAGAACATGTCATCTCCTCCCACGGTCCTGAGTTTGCTACCTGGGCCAACACATGTTGTCTTGTCGTGACGTTAGAATTATAAGGTTCTTTCTCCATTTTTGTCAAAATTGAGTTTTTTACATAATCTGATCCATTAGGTGTTTATTAATGCCTGTGTGGTGTTATTTTAAAAATGTTGACATTTTTGAGTTAGTAATTCATAAAATACAAAGGTTCCATCTCACAAAACATAAT
The DNA here is from genome assembly GCF_963989245.1 of Nansenia antarctica. Taxonomy (NCBI): domain Eukaryota; kingdom Metazoa; phylum Chordata; class Actinopteri; order Argentiniformes; family Microstomatidae; genus Nansenia; species Nansenia antarctica. The sequence goes on from NC_137684.1 coordinate 1,140,403, forward strand.
GGAATGTAAAAACTTATATATCTCTGAACTGCCCTAAACGGAGATAGAACCTTATCATTCTAAGCTCACGAGTTAATATGACTTATCCTCAACATCAGGTGATTAAAGATCACTTCCAGGTGATGAAAGAACCTGTGGGCTTTAATCTTCTCTGTGTTTATGTGGTTGGGGATGGGTGTGTCACAACGAGGTCAATTTCCCAGCTAGACTAAGGAAACAGGACACAGGTTTTTATAGGTGTCATAGGTGACATCGTTGGTATGAATGACTGACCATTTACCCCTTAAGGTACCATTATAGCCTAATCACAGAGTCATTCAGGTGAGGAGCATAGTGCACCAGGAAACAAGTCTGGGAAGTCAGGTCGTAATCCCTGATATATGCATACACAAGTCTGGGAACTCGCCGTAATCCCTGATCTATATATGTATATAAAGGGTAATGCTTTTTGGAAATGTAAATGCCACACTGGTTTTGTCTACATGTAGTGGAGACTAAGATAAAAAACAATTGAATCCATAGCACTTAGATACTATACTTAAGCAATATCACACAAGAGGGAGTGCTGTTATACTGAATATCAGCACGGCTGTGATACGGTCGTAGGTACGAGGCCGCAGGCCTAACAGCACGACCTTGAGTGTGATATTGCTTGTATACAACAGTTCTACAGCGCCATTTATTAGTTAACAGTAATAAGCGACAACAGATTATGATTTGTTTGTTTATTTCATCATTTATTTTGGCTCCGTCAACAAAAAATTGTTCCGCAACTGGAATGTTGCCTAGTAACCTGAACACAAACATCTGCAGGCTAGCTACTTTGTATTAACTGTCATTTCGGAGTGATACATAGTATCATACATAGTTAAAAGTCCCAGTGCTGTTATACTGTATATCAGCACTCATGGAATGCCTCTTGTCCAATCAAATTACTTGGTCTGAACTAACTGTTGTATACTTAGTACTATACAAGCGTGTTTGAGTGTCTAGAAAAGCGCTATATAAGTCTAAAGTATAATTACTCTGTAAGTGTCCTTGGGTACATTAAAGGGCGCATATAAAATGTATTAGTATTGTTATCAACAATTGTGTACATATATGCTGAAATATCACAGCGGTTGTTAAACCAAATCTCCCCCCCCCCCCGCCACAGGTATGACTCATCTTCTTCCCAGGCTGCTACCCTATCTACTACCCTCCTCCACACAATGGTCCCAGACAGCCCCCCCACCGGCATCACACCTCTCACCATCCAGGAGAGGGACGTCAACAAACTGTTTAAAAAACTGAACCCCCGCAAAGGCGCTGGACCAGACTGTCTGTCTCCCCCTCTACACTGAAGCACGGTGCAGATCAGCTATCTCCAGTGTACATAGATATATTCAATACCTCACTGGCTGAATGCAAGGTACCGGCCTGCTTCAAAACATCCACAATCCACTGTTCCCAAAAAGCCACGGATCACAGGCCTAAAAGACTACAGACCAGTCGCCCTAACCTCTGAATGAATGAATGAATGAATGAATGAATGAATGGTCTTTATTGTCATTAATACAGTACAGGTACCATACAACGAAATTGATCTGGGATCATGATCTGGGATCATGAAGACCTTGAGCGCCTCATGCTGATCTACCTCAAGGTCATCGTTGACTCTCTCCTCGACCCACTGCAGTTCGCCTACAGAGACAAATATTTCACCCGTAACTTAAACCTGTTACCAGAATACAAAACAGTTCTAAACCCACAATAATATAATCGTCTATGTCTATCGCATCAGAAAATTTGAGAGATTGACTGACAATTGGCTTTTTGATTGATCACTTGATTGATTTACCATAAATTCAAAAGCATAAAGATGTTTGTTTCATGAAGATATTTACTCTTTTAAGTCATCATTGACATTGTCATCATCATCATCATCATCATCATCATCAGCATCATCATGACAAAATCAATACTAATTTAATCACCAATTTCAACATATAAACAACCCCAAAAAAACAAAACTGCAGTTTAGTTGCAATAACAAACTAGTGTCACACTTTATTTACTAGTAATCAACGGGAGCAACTTTAACGGTCTTTAGCTTAGAATATGTGTAAACAATAGGCTACTGTATTGTGTGAGAAGAGTAGGATCATAAATCTATGGATACTCGGTTGGACTGCTGGCATCATTGTAACTGCAAACCTGCACAACCTCCTGCCTCCTCTACAAATAGGAATGTCTCTGATAGTAATACCAATGATAGCCACAGGATGGCGACGTTTTACAGCAAATGACGGCGATAAAGCTTACGGTTTCAACCAATTCATCAAAAAATATACAAAGGTATATCTGTGGTTCAACCCTGTCTTTGTCCAATCCAACATCCCTTGATCAGAGTTTAGGAGGCTTCAACAGCAGGTCTAATTAAGTTATCACCCTCCAGACCAGCTTTGGTTAGACAAGTGTTAATCTATTTCACTCCTATTACAATGTCATGAGTGACTTTAGAGGCCTCAGCGTCTAATGTAGTTACAATTAAATGTTTACATTTTTGGCATTTAGCAGACGCCTTATTCCAAAGCGACTTTACTATCGATACATTTGACTAAGCAAGTGAATCATCAATCCACTAGTTGTAGCAGGAAGAGTAATCTAGCTCAGGCCCGGGGCCATTGGCAGTCATCGTCCGGGGGGGTAAACAGAACAAGTCAGAACCTATCAGTACTAATCAGTACTAATCAGTACCAGAGTTTAGCACTGACCACTCTGGCTATCTGTGTTCAACACATGTTTATCGTTTTGAATGAAATACTAAATAACATTGTTGTATTGTTGTTTTCTTAAGGTTGTCTCTGTAGCATAGCCTACATTTATCTAAACTTTTATTTGATCTTAACTAAAAACATTATTGTAATTAACTGGACTTATTACTATTATGCATAGCAAAACACTTACATGTTAATATAATAACATATATTACTAGTATATATATATATTATAACATACATTACAACACATAAAAACAAAACAAAATTGTGTTCAAACACATTCTCGCCTAGTTATGTATTGCAGTTAGTATAACAGTATTATACTGTAAGTTTCAATTGTATATTGAATTACATTGTAAATATCTTCTAGATATTGACGAAGATGTCAAATGGAACGTCAATAATGTGTATTTCAAGTATATGGGATAACGTTTTTATTTTTTATTTTTTATTTTTATGTTTAACCTTGATATAAGCAATGGCCATAACATTACATGGTCGACTTAAACCGCACCGTGCAGGCTCCGATATTTATTTATTTTCAGCAACTATCAAAACGATCAAAACAAATCTGTGATTTGGCGTTTTGTCTTTTGACCCAAAATGTGATGTGCCTGTCCTGGCCAGACCGGGGCGCTGTTGCACCTCACATCCAGTCTGAGGTTGAACATGAGGCGTTTCCCTTTAAACCCCTTGGACTCAGCTTTAAGTAACTCCGTTTCTCTTCACAACTAGTACAGGCCAGGGTAGGGAATAGTTATCATAATATCATCAGTTATGTTATATGAATACTGGCAGGTTTATTCTCACAGAATTCTTAGGTTCATTTGAAATAACAAATGTAATAGGCTTCAATTATGTCCAAACAACACTTAAATTAAACAGAACTGTATTTCTGTTGCCCCTGCAATGTCATCAACACAGTTGCACATATCATGATATTTTACAATATAAGATGTTTGCCATTATATCCAATGATAGGTCTCACGTGTAGTGTAGGCTATAGGTCTTAAATCTAATATCAGGTTAGTTAATTGGTGTTAGAGTGGATTTAAGTTGTGTTCTCGAGAAGTACCCACAGCACTGACTTTATTCCAAACACATTTGATTTTAAAACATGCCCATGGTAATTACTGCGTGTATTGCGGTCGAATTTCAAGAAAAGTTGACCCATGTGTGTTAAAAAAAAACACATCAATTGTAATGGATAGGGTTTCATTGATATTAATGTTCTCCATCACTGGTGTTGAGTCGGACCCAATGGAGATACTATAGATTTCTACTGCGGGACGTGGCTGTAAGGAAAAAACACATAGTAAGCAACAATCTTTAGGCAGCAACAACAGTTTCACATCGACTCCACTTTCGAAAAGGATTTTCAATCGGCTCCAACGCTGGGCACCCTGAGAACCAATCAAAAAGCAGGGAATTTGTTGGCGTCTGTCCAACTTTCCTTCCAAACCAATGGAAACGGAGCACGGAGGCGGGCCTTGGGGAGAGGGGTTGGGCCGTAGATGAACCAATGGGCGGGTCGGGCGATGTCACTACACGGGACCTACAACTATGAAGGACTTTAAATACGATGTGGTTCCCGTGTTGGGTACATTTAATCATCACTGTGAACTCAGACAGACAGAAACACAAGAGTACAAATAGGCTACATAGGCCTTACTGTTTTTGTTTACGTAAAAATCCAGGAATCTGTTGCCATAGAGAGTAGTGCATTTTTTTTCGCCTCTTTTGGAAAATTAATTAATTACATTTTGGAAAAGCCAAAGGCACAATGTCCAACGTCCAGCTATCGAGCAGCGCCGTGGAGAGGCTGGCCGCGCACCGGAGGACCTTTCCCCTCCACGCGCGCACGGGCGCATGCCGGAACCTTTTCGGACCCGTGGATCACGACGAGCTGAACCGGGAGATGAAGTCCACACTGCGGGAGATCTCAGACCGGGACCAGCGGAGGTGGAACTTTAACTTCGAGGCCCACACGCCGCTGCCTGGGGACTACGAGTGGGAGGAAACTCCCGTGGATACCCAAAGCCCCGTCTTCTACCAGGACTCCGTACAAGTGGGCAAATCAAGGATTGTTGATTGCATCAAGTCATGCACCTTGGACTTGAGCCCAGCACAGGACTGCCCTTCTCAGGATCTATTGCCCGTTTGCAAGGACCGTTTAACTTTAACCAGCTCTGAAAGTAGCACTCCTTCTTCTTGCCCCACCGAGATCAACCAGGAGAACCGAGCGGACAAGCTGAACTCAGGGAAGCCCTCGACCCGCAAAGCCCCGTGCACCCGACGCAACAGAACGGCCACTACTGACCCCACGGCCACACACATAACAGGTACATTTAACAAACCAATAGTGTTGCGTTATGAATGCATGAATGAATGAATGGTCTTTATTGTCATTAATACAGTACAGGTACCATACAACGACATTTGGGAGGGGGGGCTCCCCTGGTGCTAGATTATTTTTTTTCTAAAACAAGAAGGGAAAAGAGCTGGTTTACATAAATAAAGGCTATGTGTGTTACGCGTTGTGGTACACTGGTTTAGGCTCTATGTTCTGCGAGCTATATATACCGTGCGTATTTGGGTTGGGAACCTCAGGGTATGCTTCAGGCTGTGTGGTTCGTGATTCTAAATGTTTTGTTGCTTTTTTTGTGTTCCAGACTTCTTTGCGAAACGAAAACGGCCGGCCGACACGAAGACTAATAATGAAAGCACATGCATGCAACATTCTTCGTCTGCAATTCCCGTGGAACAAACTCCACGCAAGAGGATTCGTTGAAGGTAATGCATGAGCCTGCCCTATTCATGGACATATAGGTTAGACTCTTTCGGGTTTACACTTTGGCTGTGTTCGGAATGGCATACTAGCATACTACTCATACTAGATATGACGTAGATTTTTAGTATGTAGTACGTTCGAACTGTAGATTATGTGAAATTTGAGTATGCAAGAAATGTATGATTTTCGGTCGGCTGGTATTGGCATACTTATTATGAATTTAGTAGGCAGTATGCTAGTATGCCATTTCGAACACAGCCTGAGACTTAGTCGTAGCCTAATTGGCGACAACCAATAATGTAGTTATATGTCGAGGGGTAGTTTTGTTGCCCAGAACTGTAGGCTATTCCACTGTACTGCAATTCCAACACTTGCACTGATAAGGGGAGTGGATGTAGTGCCTTTGGGTCGTAGTAGAGTAATTTGGGGTTGGGGGAGGGGAACTTGCGTCACGGTGGCGGGAAAGGCTGGGGCAAATGGTGACGCTGTGCTGAGATTACAACTCCAGAGATTTTCTTCGGAAAGCTGACTCATGCATGGCCTTTCCTCTGTGACTTCTCAGTAAGCAGATGTGGTGAAACTACATAACTAAGCCTATATCTTACGTTGTTTCTTTCGTTGTTTTCCAGGTGTTTGCACTAGGACTGTGTGATTATCGTTTCGAGTTAGAGACGGAGATGAACGTGGAGGAACGGAGAAGGCAGGGCGAGCCCCGTCCCACCCCGGCTCAGTGCGTCTCCGAGCGGACCACAGAGACTCTCAGGATCGGCCGGTCGGGAGAGACTCCGCCGAAGGACTTTATTCAGACAAAATGTAGCATACATGGTTGCTTTGCATACAGCCACTTGACAGTGTTAAAATGTTTTTAACAACTGTGCAATCCTAAATTACTTAAAAAATTGTCTACACTGGCTAAAAGTGTGCAGCTTTATAAAGACAATAAATGTTTATTTCTGTTCAATATATCTGGGTTGTGTATATATATATTTTTAAAACTATTCTAATTTATGATTTATTTATGTTTCTTTATATTTACAAAATGCCTTCTTTGATTTAGCCAAAGGGCAACTTTTTTTTATTTACAAAGTTTTTATTGTGATGTTTTGCAATCATGTAGCCTAGCTTTTCATAGCAGCCTACACTTGAAAAATAGGTTTCATTGTGTTTCTGAGCCGTTATGTCGTTGCATTCATTTTCTGTTTCGCAAAAGATGCAAATAAAAATATTTTCGTTTGAAATTTAACAAACCGTTTTTTGTGTTTTATTCTGCGTTTAGTAGGCCTACAAATAGCCTTTTAACACCAGGTATCATAATGGGTCCTCTACAGAAAGGATTAGTTTGTTAATAGTAGGCTGTGTGTCATTTCCAGTAACGCTTGCACCACTATATTATAGGGCGTCGCCACCCTGCACCACCTCAGGGCTCCAGTCACACTTCTGCCTTTCAGGCACAGACACAACAAGAAAAACATGCTTTTATCCTCGAATGGCATGCCTCTCTTTCAACCTCTGACTTAAACATATCTAGAGCCACTGTGGACTGTAGCCTATGTCATCAAATGTAATGAAGCCAATATCAGAATATCAAATCTCAATGGCATTCGGCAATTTACATTAAAAAACGTGAATAGTGAAATGGATAACCTAAATAACAATAATGGACGCTTTAGACTAAAACAAGGTTCATAGGCCTTAATTGCCACGAACATCCTCCAAGGTCAGCTTAAAGGTTGTTGTGATTGCAAATCCCTTAGGCCATATAGGCCTATATTTAATGTCACAAACCATTTCTAACATAAGCCTAGCTATAATTCCCTCAAATCAAACTTGATCTATTATCACAGGTTATTTCAGTTCACTTAGGGCCTAACGCGTGCTGGTATAGGGCCTATGGGCTTAATAGCCTGCCTTAAACATTGTTTTCATCGTAGTTGAATTGCATGGATGGATGGCGCATTGAAACGTGCATCCATGGGCAGCATGGCAGCTGCGGGATATAGTCTGGGATTTAAAGGCCCTTTCGCCCTTCTAAAGAACGGCAGCAGCTGCCTTTGGAACCCCGCATTGTCCACATGGACACCCCCACATTCACCCGCACTCAACCACCTCTCTAAAGAACCACTCACACACACTGTTTACTCCTGGAAGCACCGCGCCACACCACCTCGGCCTGGAGGCCACCTGCCCGAAGAAGAGAAAACCCCTACTACTGGTCTTTGTAATTGTCCTGCTCCATTGAAACAAACCATTCAGTTGGTCATACTTGCAAGTTTACCCTCAATTGAAAGAAAGCAAAACGCACGCACTTTGAATGTTCATCTGCGCAAGCCAAGGAGTGCATGCATGCGCTCCATAGACCTTTCCCTTCATAACATTGGCATACGCCTTTATCAATGGGTTAAAAAATGGTGAGCTTAGAATGATAAGGTTCTCCGTTTAGGGTAGTTCAGAGATATTGAGCTTCAAAGTTTTTACATTCCATTATGTTTTGTGAGATGGAACCTTTGTATTTTATTAATTACTAACTCAAAAATGTCAACATTTTAAAAATAACACCACACAGGCATTAATAAACACCTAATGGGTCAGATTATGTAAAAAAAAACTCAATTTTGACAAAAATGGAGATAGAACCTTATAATTCTAACGTCACGACATGTCATTTTTCACATTTTCATATATTCTCCCAATCTTAATCGTGAATAGTTTGGAAAATGAGACGACTTTTGATGTCAGAAATGACTTTTCCAGCTCTACAAAGACGCGCAGACTCTGACGGCCTTGTTCTCGTTTCCAACACAAAGCTCTGCCCGTTCCTATTCTTTACTGTTTGTTGCCATATGGCAAATCCATGTCGACATCGCCAAGAGCCATTAATTCAGCCACATAATGTCCTGCATCGGAGAACAAAAGACACTTTGTTTGCCCCCTCTATTGATACGAACGGGTGAAAAAAAATATATATAATTAAACTATGGCGATATCCAGCTAATTAAGGTCCATATGTCCACGGGGAGCAGCGGGCTTGTTCAATAAACTTCTACATTCTCAATACTTCGCATGTAAAAGATGACAGATGTTCAACGTGTAACTTTAATGAAGTCTCTCTTCGATGTCCGAGACATTTAGGGACAATTCCCGGAGAGTTTAGGGGTCATCTTTCTGTCATGTCATTATTTTCATTAGAACAATTTGAAGAAATGTTTCTGTGCTTGTAGGTCAAACAGGCCTGAATTAGGCCAGAGACTTAAACACAAACATAAACAACTTTTCATTACAAAAAAAAAAGAATTAATGCTCATTTTTTTCTTCTTGAAAACTGTATAGGCTTATTCAAAACGACATTATACATGTTTCTCTGCTCAGGCCTAGGCCTAGGTCAAACGGTCCTGAATTAGACCAGACATTAAACAAACGTGAGAAACGTTTGCAAACCGTTTAGTCTCTTTTATTGAACATATGTATGTAATATTAAATTAGGTTGATCGATTTAAATTCGAATGATTTCTCATAACATGTTCATCATTGTGGAATAGCTTCAGAATATGCCAGTGTTTTGCCTACATTTTGGTAACGAAAAGTATTGCCTTGTCTTTGTTTATGTTGAATTATCGACTGAATTCTGAAAAACGTATTATGGTGGAGTAGGCCTTGTTCTAAATCTACAGCCTCACATTTGCAATGTTTTGAATAGATGGACACCTACAAAAGGTCGAGAAATGTGGGTCTTCCAATTCTGACGTGGATATAATCGAAATTCATTAGTATTCGTACTTTTTCTTCATTGCACATAGTCGTGAATAAACGTGATAAACGTGAATTATTATTCATGACAAATTAATTAAACCCCCATCCTCATCAGATTATCATCGATGAGTCTAGGCCTAAAGGCTACTGCACACCTCGTGCCCCATCACACAGTCAACCATTTGCAATATGCATTTGCAATATAATCGATTTGCAATATAATCTATTAATTGTAGGCTATGATATATAGAGAGAACATTGACCACAACATCTTAAATCAGAGGGGAGATTCCAAATACAGCCTGGGCCTTATTAGAACTACAAAATCCATTTTTATCTCCCATTTCTGACTGGGCAGATTTAGGCAATCAAAATGTTCTTTGCATTTGCTTGCTAAATCAAGGGATTTAGACATATATCTGTGCCTAATATGTGCATTTAAATGCATAATGTAATCTGATTAATCACGAAAACCAATACCAGATTTTTCACCAGAGATGATACTCGACCATTTCGATGAGCCATTATAGGCCTATGGAAAGATCTCAATGGCCTACAATCCTAACGTGTATAAACTGTACATTCTAACATGCGCAGAGACTGAAACGGAATCGCCTTTCTTTCACCACAAGTGAAGCAGACAGTGATACTGTGGCTTATCAACCAGACTGTCCCTGAGCTTTGGGTGCCTGAACTCCGCTGTAAAGTCGCGCGCGACGTAAGAAACATGGCTCTGGTCTAAAACATTAGCCTACTTTGAAAAACCCTAAATCCCGTTAAAAAAAAAAAACACAATTAACAGCGTCCGTCTGCAAAGACGGCAATTAAATATAGAAAGGAGGAAAATGCAGCCCAATGCGAATTAGCATTTTCCATGGCCATCTGGCATCGGCGCAGGCGACGGGGAACAAAGGCGCGCTGGATTGAGAGAAGAGGCGAGTGTGCCATCGCATTGACCTGCAAATGAGGCTTTGTCACCAAATTAAAGCTCCCTGACCCTCATGCCCCCCTCCCCAAAGCTCTATTTTTTTTTACCTAGCGTGACGAATGGACGGGTGAATTCATGTCTGTAGGTCTACGTTTAGGCCCATCATAGACCATTGTTTCTGTGTTGTGGTATTGGGCCAGAAACCAACAGCGCGTTTGCTGAGTAGCGCTTGAGTAGTTTTATGCGCACTAACGGACCAACATAATTAGATTTCGACTCTACCTTGCAAGAAGCTATAGTGCAGGACAGCCTATATTGCTGTTATGTGTATAGCCTACAAATGTTACTGGATGAATCCAAGTCCAAATGTTCCCTTAACGGCATGGTCGCATAATGACAAATTGCATCCAAAGTTGTACTTTTATCAGACAAGTATGAAACTCTTGCATGTCATGTTCACGTTTGACCACTCGCTGCTTCTTTGCCCCCTAGGCGATGGAAGGTGAGGCGACGTGGAAGGCTTACCAGGGGTCTAGCGATGCGCATTAGGGCACCTGTGATCTCCAACTGCGAGGCCGTGAGTTGACAGAGACCGGCGTGTTTGCACACTTCTTTTAAAGCTGATTACGGGGCCTTGTGTTGGAAAGCAAGTCTGTTTGCGTATTTACGCGCGTGCATGCTCGTGTGTGTGTGCGTGCATGCTCGTGTGTGTCTGTGCGTGCATGCTCGTGTGTGTCTGTGCGTGCGTGCGCGTGTGAGAGGAGAAAGAGAATGAAATGTGCGCAGTGCGCTCCGCCTCCAGAGGCGGAGCGCACTGCGCACATTTCATTCTCTTTCTAATTTCTTTCTCTTCTTTTTTTCTGGCGTAGGCCCTACCTCCACTCAATATTCATGCGTATGTGTAACAATGACCACAGCTCAATCCACGCAGCCTCGCAGAAGGCCGGCTGACAGAGAACTCGTGGCAGCCTTTCAGATATCTTCTTTTCTGTCTTCTCTTTTCTTTGAATCCCAGAGTCTGGCTCGGTTGGGGGGCCCTAATCACCCTCCTCCCACCTCAATCTTTAATTCACTTTGCTCTCCCCACGCATCAAGGGGATCGGATTTTTTTTAAAAGTCCAAAGCAAAGCAGATCCCTTACAATGTTTCACAACTTGCTGGAGCGAATCCTAAAAATCCATTGTGTTTGGCTGTGTACCGTATTTGTCCTTGGCCTACATAGCGAGCAAATGTAAGCAAACTGAGCAAACAGAATCATATTACAGGGTTTTCACTTAGGCCTACTCTTGAATGAATGCAAGAAGAAATACGTTTAGGGTATATTTTGGACAACTTGCCACTTTTAACTTTGGTTTGTCATGCGTCTCGTGTGTTAGGGCATCAGTCAAATACGTCAATGCATGAAAATGCGCTCCTTTCCGCGCCAAAACGGGGGTTAAAAGGGCAGCTATCGATTTGGCGCCATTAGAATTCCTTGTCCGATCATCCGCATTCCTTTGTGTGAAACAGGTTCTTAAAATACTGCAGAAGAATATAGGGATTTCTTAAAGATCAAATATTATGATGATGACATAAGAGTTGCAGTGAAAAAACATGTTTAAATACACCTGATTAATACCATTATTTGACATTGCCTGTTTTTTAACCTGTTCTGTTGACACTGCAAAAACGAAATTTGAAATGTATTAACATAGGCCATACAGAATCGTGTAAAATGAATTAAATTATCAACACTTCTCATTTTCATATCTCACTCTACCAATAGTTGGTTTGTAGGCCACTTAGGATATCTGTTTGATAGACTCCCCAAGCAAAAATGTTGTTAATTTCTTGTAAATTCTTCAAAATGTTGTTGGCTTGGAAGCACTTTTCCAGACAGCATGTACGTTGCTGATGTATATATGACTTACTTATACTTGCTATAATTTGCTTTGGATAAAAGCATCAGCTAAATGTTTTTACATATTGACAGCGAGAAGCTGTATATTTTGTAAACAATTCCATATCAAATAATGGTGTAGACATCAGAAATGTAATGACACAATAATGAACTAGCATAGTGCTGATACATAACCCATGGTCGGCAAAGAAGTGGCTGGAGATAGTTTAGAGATGCTCCTTTCCTGATTTCACTACCTATCTTCCGCCGTAGATTGAAGACCCATCTCTTCAGGCTACATCTTAACTGTCCCTCCTAAAGACCTCTTCACCCCCACTATCCCCTCCCTGTACAGTTTCTCTACTGTAAATAAACAAAGAAAAAGTCATTCTTCCTTCCTCTAGCATTGTGATTGCCAATGGCACCTGGTCCTAGCATAGATTTCTTTTTCTTATGATGACTGATGGATAGATAATTCACTTACTTTAGACAAATGTATTTGTTGTAAGTCATTTTGTATAAAGATGTCTGATAAATGGCAAAAATGTAATGCATTACCAATAGAGGCCAGAGGCCCTCTCCCCGAAAAGTGATGGTACTTACGACGTAAGCGCATCAGACATTTTTCACTAAAAGCCACAGTAGCCTAGGGGGATAAGTGTGAAGGCAAACAATTGAGAGGGTTCTGACAATGCCACCGGACTGTCATGTCATTCCTGTATGCAGTATTCACGTCAATTGAAACATGATCTGGCATTCCTCTCCAGACCAGATGGGAGGTGTGCTCAGCTCCCTCTAGAGCCTAGTGATGACTAAGGGTCCCTGGGGCCGTTCTGACCTACCCACTGCTTTCACAGACCTCCTCGCTCGGAAAAAGAGACTCAAGTCAAACTCTATCAACCGGGGTGTGGCCGTAAAAAAAAAAAAGAAACGCTGTTCCCATATGGCGTGCATGTATGAGTATGCCTTTGTGTGTGTGTGGTGCTCATGGACAATATGGCGTGCATGTATGAGTATGCCTTTGTATGTGCTCGGTGCTCTTGAACAATCGTGGCATATGGGAGGCTTGTGGAGCCGTTGAAAGAATACCGTCACAGGATACTTACTACCTTGCAGTTGCCCGGGCTAATGCTGGGTGTTGCAAGCAAAGTAGGATGTCCACATACATTTTGACAGGGACTGTATTCGTCGCATAAAGTTGTTCAAATTAATGTGCCATTTGCAGTCGTTCTAGTGGACATTTAGAGTAAATGTATTTGATAACACAATGAATTCTGAATTCATTCTGAGGCAAAGCGTGACATGAAGCATCAATCATGCTTTATGTTTCAGTGCAACTATGAGCGGATGAGGCAATCTTGGATTGTCGAGATCATAGGTTTTGGCGAGATATCTACGTATATTTGGAACTCCTTTGGTAGACAAACACTGTATCCTGGCTGTAACGAGCAAGGGAGAAAGAGAGAGGGGTGACACTTGACGACACTGATCTAACTCTAACTCAGTGCCAATCCTGACAACCAGAGTCCTCCACCTTCTTTCAGCCCAACTTTCCCTTTGTCTCTCCTCTTTTCTCTTTCTCAGAGCCAAACCTGTTCCCCTTCACATGCTGTCTTGCTGGGATGCGAGCATTCTGTTCAGCGGCTGCTGTCTCTTTATCTGTCCATCCATCCATCTCTCCCTGACTCTCCTCTTCTCCTCTTCTTTCACCCCCCCTCTTTCTATTGGTGGGGCAGTTTTTCTTCTCCCTCAATCATTTTGGCTCATAAAACTCCGGGAGGAGTAGTAGCGGCCTGCGTTTTCAGGGCTGGCTACACCCCTGTGGGTGCACTGACTCGGACTAATACTATTCGCGCCTCAGATTTGCTCGACCGGCCCCAATAAAGAGGCGGCGCTGGCGGCCTTTATGAGAGTCACAACAAAGGGCTATCATTCATCGGCGGAGCAGCAAAGCAGGGAGTGGCAGGGAGTTGGGTTGGGGTTAGGCTGCTAGCATTGCTAGGCCGCTAGGCCGCTAGGTTGCTAGGTCGCTAGCTCTAGCTAGCCCTGTCCAGCTGCTGGCCTTCGGTCTCACTTCTTCACCATGTTATAGAGATTTGGGAATTTTTAACCTGCCCTTTTTTTGTACTTTACTTTTTTGAAAAGATTGGGGAATGTGTTGACAACTTAAAAAAAAAATTGCTGACTGCAATGGAAGTGAATCAGACTTGAGATAGGTTGTGCCTCAGTGGGAACCCGATCAAATTTAGATCTGTGTATGTGACTCAATCTTTTTCGTAAATCAAGTACTGATGTCAATGAGAGAATTGCATAGAAATGTAAGTTACATGTAATAGCTAGGAATAGGCCACTTAGAAAATGTTTTTATGTGTCACATCATGGATGACTTCTTCGTTTGATGTGCTGAGACAATTCCCACAATCCTCAACCTCATATAAAAACATAAACATTTGTTATGATGACGTATAGATGATTCACTTACTTTAGACAA
>NC_137684.1:1160000-1182500 GCF_963989245.1 Nansenia antarctica
TATTACATTGTTGTTGTTTTTTTATTTTATTGTTTGTATCTTTATGTCTTATGCACCAACCACACCAAGTCAATTTCCTGTATATGCGAATATACTTGGCAATAAAAAGAATTCTGATGATATATATTATTATTTATATAATATACATTATTTGTGAAAATATAATTTAAAAATATACAAACGTACTATAACACAATATGCCTGTTAAGCATCTTGAGACGCAGAATATGAACACAAACATTTTGTGTGTGAATGAGAATAGACCTGAAATAGCCGCTCAAAATTACATCCTCGTATACATTTAAAACCTGCAGGTAAGTGTGCCACAAACTGTTGCTCATACAGCGACTCCTGTAAGACAAGGATTAACTGTGGTCTCTGTGGTCTGTCCTCCCTGTGGTCCACACATTTTACTGCGTTTCATCTGGCTGGCGAAACACCACCTCCCACAGAGGACAGCGTGGCATACGTGTGTATGTGTGTGTGTGTGTGTGTGTGTGTGAGTGTGTGGTCCATCCAGGTTTTGTAAACAGAATCAGATGTGGTCCTAGTATTGTCTGTGTGTGTGTGTGTGTGTGTGTATATGTGTGTGTTTGTGTTGGGTTATGCCTGCAGGTTGTTATAAAGAAGAGGTCTAATTAACTATCAGGCCTCTGTTCAGACACCTTCATTATCGCTCACCTGCTGAAAGGGCCGAACTCAGGAAATGGGGCAAGAAGCGATGGAAACCCCTTGCAATGGTTGAGCCTGCTCCTGTGAGGCCCAATGAGGGAACTTGCAGTAACATGTCCTTTATTCGAGTGATCGAGATGCAATCGAGTACATCTCCTCCTTTATGGAGTGGTGTAATGCGTGCACTTTTTCCAGATAGCGGGTAACTCACAAGTAGAGAGTGAGAGGTTGAATAGATCTGCAAGTGGATATATAAGAATATTAGAACCTATTTTTAGGTGCCATCAAGTCCAGGACAACTGTTCAGATTTAGTTCATTGATAGTATTCTGAACTTCTGTTGGCAAAATTGTTCTAAAAGAACTGGAACTGTGGCAGGTCGAGATATTATTAGGAGAGCCAGTAGTCAGGTAAGACTCAGAGCATAGAGTAGAACAGACAGAGGAAAAATGCTGATTGAAAGCTTGGGCAATAGATAAAGAGTCATGTAGCATAGTGTTGGCAACTCGTATGGATTAACAGAGCGTTTATCAGAGGTATTAGTCATGGATTTGATTTTATTCCAGAATTGCTTGGGGTTCCAGAAATCAGAAGTAAGAGAATCATTGTAATAATTGGATTTTGCATTCCTGGTTTTTGTCTTGCTCAAATTTCTCAACTGCCTGTATACTTCCCAATCAGCGTTATCCCTTGTCTTACGGAAGGTTGACCATGCTTTGTCCCTCTGTCTGAAGAGACTAATAAGTTCAGGACTGACCCAAGGGAGATGTTTACCCTTGACCGTGACAGTCTTCCTTGACCATGTTTGTCCACCACATCAGTAAAGAAAATCCCAGAAAATCCCAGGCATCTTGCACATTGGGTATTAATTGGAATCTGTCCCACTCAGACTCAGTCTGCAATATGAAAAAAGGAGAAAAAGAGAAGCGTAGCTCCAAAAGAAAACCACATGGGGCAGTAGAGAGCACGCTAGCAGACTCAGCTAGCCTAACAGGCTCGATAGTGTCATAGAGGTGAAACAACCGGATTTGCGATGGCAAAATGTAAACAAACAAAATAACTCAGAGAGCTCGTACCTGTTACATCACCAACTAAAAACACAAAAATAGAGTAAACAAACGTCACCCGGATTAGGATCACAGCATAGCTGTCGCGTCTCAATAGGTTTTCTTTGACTCTGGAGAAGTTGCCGCAGACATAAAGGTGACCTCAGCCAGTTTGTTTTCTTCACAATTAGGGTTTACTCAAGGGCAGACTAGTGGTGGTGTTCCAAGGTGGGATTTGAACTCATAACCTTCTGACTCTTGACCTTCTGATCACCAACTGACCTTCTACTAGGCCACCACTACCCTTCGTTGAGAAGGTCGGTCGTCCTTTTCCAGACTTCAAGAGAGAGACAAAGAACTCCTTCAGCTTATAACTTTATAAGGAGGGTGAAGTGTGGTTTGAGATTTATTCTTAGAGGGGTGGGATCATAGCTTTGACAAGGTGGACAACAAAACAATTACACACTGATACATCACAAACACACATACAGTATTATGCACATGAACTGTGAGCAGTTACAGTTACAGCCACACACACACACACACACACACACACACGTTGAAAATACAAAAACCTCTCTTCAACAACAATAACAGATGTGGAAGAATTATGCCACTCTCTTGTTGACATCGATACATCCAGATCACGCTCTTGTTTGCTTGGTCTGCTTGGCACGCGTTCCAGGAAGTTCCTGTATGTTGGGACCTTCCTGGCTAGACCGTCTGCTACTCTCCTGGAGTGGACTGAGCTCGCCCGGGCAGCGCAACAGACCCGCATCAGCACTACTCAGCAGTGCCTAGTCAGCATGGAACTAATGTGTGCAGCAAATGGCTTCAGTCAAGCAGAGAGCCGTATAGTAAGGCAGGAGGGCCCTCTGTGTGTGTGTGTGTGTGTGTGTGTGTGTGTGTGTGGGTGTGTGTGTGTGTGTGTGTGTGTGTGTGTGTGTGTGTGTGTGTGTGTGTGTGTGTGTGGGTGGGTGGGTGGGTGTGGGTGAGGGGGAGAGAGAAAGAGAGTGCGTGACCATACAGTCTACCGGGTGAAGTACGCCCCCATGTGCCCGACCTGAGAAGTGAATAAGTAGTGTTGTGTCTGTCTGTATGGTCTCCCTTTTGTTTGCACTCCTGGCTACGGACGAGTCACACACACTTTTGTCTCCAAGGGGATTTTGACTTCAGTGGCCAAAAAAATAAAGTCATCGCTCACCGTTTTTGTTTCATGTTTCTCACATGCACACACACACACACACACACACACGCACGCGCGCGCACGCACGCACGCACGCACGCACACACACACACACACACACACACACACACACACACACACACGAGGATGTTTTTCTTGAGGATTCTACCCTAACTGTTCTATTCCATGGCTCTTACTTTTCAAGCTCACAAGCTCAAATTCACTGGACGAGACAAATCTTAAAACTCATACTGAAAAACCTTGACTGTGACTTTAAGATCCAGCGAGCTCTGAGAGACACACACAACAAAAACAGACGCCTGAAAAGTAAGCAAACATGTCAAGACTGAGCTATTGTATGTTTGTCTTTGTGAAAAAAACATAAACGCTCTATCAGATACTTTTTGTGTGCTCTCTTTATCTGATTAATATCTGTAATATCCAGCCTTTTGAATTGTTTAGCAAGTACTTATGAGCTTAAGGAGCTCCCATTAAAGGCTTCAAAACATCAAAAGCAACAAAAACTAAAATGATGGCTTGTCATAAGGAAGGTGTGGCGATAGAGTGGGAAGGTGGAGAGCACAATGCTATCTGGCTATTACTCTAAACCTGTCCCAAATCTATCCTTTTCGTTATTCCCGCTCATTTCCCTCTCATTTTCCACTTGAAACTATCAAACTTAAACATCAGTCCCATTTCTTAGCACCCTCTCCTGCTCTCGTTTGCCTTATAAAAATAGGGTCAATTAATGCTGGGCTTTCATCCACCCACGTGACACATCTGGGTTTCACTCTGACATCAGTACCAGCTTGTTGTCAGATGTGGTTCCCAATTAGCTGACAGACCCCCCCCCTCCTCTGAACAGACCCCCCCTCCTCTGAACAGACCCCCCCTCCTCTGAACAGACCCCCCCCCTCCCCCCCCTCCTCTGAACAGACCCCCCCCCTCCCCCCCCTCCTCTGAACAGACCCCCCCTCCTCTGAACAGACCCCCCCTCCTCTGAACAGACCCCCCCTCCTCTGAACAGACCCCCCCCTCCTCTGAACAGACCCCCCCTCCTCTGAACAGACCCCCCCTCCTCTGAACAGACCCCCCCTCCTCTGAACAGACCCCCCCTCCTCTGAACAGACCCCCCCCTCCTCTGAACAGACCCCCCCTCCTCTGAACAGACCCCCCCTCCTCTGAACAGACCCCCCCTCCTCTGAACAGACCTCCTCTGAACAGACCCCCCCCTCCTCTGAACAGACCCCCTCCTCTGAACAGACCCCCCTCCCCTCCCTCTGAACAGACCCCCCCCTCCTCTGAACAGACCCCCCCTCCCTCTGAACAGACCCCCCCCCTCCTCTGAACAGACCCCCCCTCCTCTGAACAGACCCCCCCCCTCTGAACAGACCCCCCCTCCTCTGAACAGACCCCCCTCCTCTGAACAGACCCCCCCCCTCCCCCCCCCTCCTCTGAACAGACCCCCCCCTCCTCTGAACAGACCCCCCTCCCTCTGAACAGACCCCCCCCCTCCTCTGAACAGACCCCCCCTCCTCTGAACAGACCCCCCCCCTCTGAACAGACCCCCCCTCCTCTGAACAGACCCCCCTCCTCTGAACAGACCCCCCCCCTCCCCCCCCCTCCCCTGGGCAGACCCCCTCCTCCTCTGAACAGACCCCCCCTCCTCTGAACAGACCCCCCCCCCTCCTCTGAACAGACCCCCCCTCCTCTGAACAGACCCCTCCTCCTCTGAACAGACCCCCCCTCCTCTGAACAGACCCCCCCTCCTCTGAACAGACCCCCCCCTCCCCCCCCTCCTCTGAACAGACCCCCCCCTCCCCCCCCCTCCTCTGAACAGAGGCCCAACATGAAAAGGCCAGAACTGGTACAAGTGCCGGGGGTGTGAAAACACAACTAATTGCGCTTGGCTGCTCTTTATAAAGTCTTCCTCTCTTTCCACGGTCACACCAAGGCGACAAGTTCAAACTATAAACACTGTGGAGTTGTGGTCACTGCCATGAAAGACAAATGTGCACAAGACAAGTCTAGTACTGTGTGTGTGTGTGTGTGTGTGTGTGTGTGTGTGTGAGAGAGAGAGAGAGAGAGAGAGAGAGAGAGAGAGAGAGAGAGAGAGAGAGAGAGAGGGAGAGTGAGAGAGAGTGCAAGAGAGGGAGAGAGAGAGGGGAAGGAAAAGAAAGAGAGAGAGAGAAACAGTTTTCCACTATCTACAGTCCATATGTCCCCAGAAACATATGATGAAATGGCCAATAAAAGCTGGATCCGGCCCCGACAGCTCTGGTTCACCCTGGGTCTGTATAGACGGTAGGGTAAGAAGTCCCTCTTCTTAGCCTTCCACTAACACATTATTTTACATTACATTCTTGACATTTAGCAGACGCTTTTATCCAAAGCGACTTACAACAAGTACATTTGTCTAAAGTAAGTGAATCATATATGCCTCAGCCATTATAAGAAAAAAAAAAAATCTATGCTAGGACCAGGTGCCATTGGTAGTCACAATGCTAGAGGAAGGAAGGATTACTTTATTTGTATTTTTATTATTATTAATATTATTAACAGAGGAGCTGTACAGATGGGTAGTGGAGGTGTAGAGGTCTTTAGGAGGGACAGTTAAGATGCCTGACATCTCTATTCAATCACCTCAAAATTGCAAACTGCCAGAGAAGAACAGAAACTAGGCTAACCTAAATGGCTAACCCTAACCCTCTTCTAACCCTAACGATCTAAAATTCACTTCAATTCCCCACAATTCCCCAGCAAACATGCTACATTGCCCCCCCTGTTGCTTGGGAATTGTGAAGTCCCTTCTTTGTGTAGACTCTGACTCTGAACCACTTGCGGTATGGAAGAACATGGTGGTATAGCATGGTGCTAACAATGCTTAGGTTGTGGGTTTGATTCCCGCTGGGACTACACTACAGAAGTGTATGCACTCTCACTGCAATGTAAGTCGTTTTGGATAAAAGCGTCAGCTAAATGGCATCCATTATGAAAATGCCTGAACATTTTTGTGGTGAACTATCCCTTTACAGTTTTTCCCAATTGCTAAAACACAAAAGCCAATTCTCTAAACCAAATGACCAGTTCTCTAAACACATTTAATAAAACTAGCCCCCATTTGCCAAAACCATAAACACATTTCACATGAAGACACAATTCACAAAACACAATCCGCCTTTTCTCATAAATCTAAACACATTTTGTCTTGCTAAAACACAAGTTGCAAAAAACTCTGTAAATTCTCAAATTAAAGCTCATGTGATGCAAAATGCTTGCCACAGTCAGCAAAATTTGAACACAATGAACACACCTGGCTTCATTTATTAAACATAACAACTCAAAATGTAAGACACTTGTTGCAAATGATTGTGGTGTGTGTGTGTGTGTGTGTGTGTGTGTGTGTGTGTGTGTGTGTGGTATAGTTCCATAAATACATTAAAAAAAAACATCACACCTTGAACATTGTTTTCAGTGAGTATTGTTGTGTGTAATGGATCTTCTGTAGTGTTTGCATTGAGTTGTGATACAGTACAGTAGTGTACATGTTACGGTACATGCAGTAACGTGCAGTGAGGTAATTGGCTGGGTAGGCAGTGAGCTATTAAAAAAATAAATAATGCGAGTAACGCAGCAGCCAGACTTCAAATGGCATAGCGCATACTATAAAGACAATCAATAGCCCTTATATCTTTTAACGCAGGCTCGAAACTCACTTCTTCAAGAAGTAGGCCTACTACCAGAATCCTCCCTGTTAAGCACCTATTGTATTTTTAGTTTGCTATTCTTCATTTTGCCTTAAAAAAGCAGTACACTCCTATGTTAAATGCAATTATTGTAAGTCGCTTTGAATAAAAGCGTCGGCTAAATGACTGTAATGTAATGTAGGCTAATATACTATACTATAAAGTCAATCACATAGCCCATATATACTATACTATCAAATAGCTGGTCAAAAATGTCAAATGTATTGTTATCTCATAACTACACATAGCGTAGCGCAACAGACTGTATGACATTGCCTACATTCACCTGCATCTCAACAGGATTTACAGCAGCACGGAAAACAGCTCAATGACATTATAAATTCACCTGCATCAACAACACAGGATTTACAGCATTTGAACCGGCACGCACTAGCCTACATTATCTTGTATATGCATATGTAACATGCGTAGGCAAATGTGCGGCTAATTTCTCATCCTTTTCTGCCATCAAATGTAAAAGTTCGACATAATTCCCACGATTGATGGAGCTACTGCTGGGGAAATTTAGAACCGCGGCGCGAACAGCAGAGGAATGCCGCTACGGCAAGCCAAACGCAAACTGTCAATCATGCTGTCAGAGGCAGCCTGCACGGTGCCTCAACGTCCATCAATGAAGACAATGTGAGAACAGACTACGCATGCGCAAACCTACGAAACTGTTGGTCTATCACTTCGCATAGCACATAGAGGCACAAGCACAGTCTGCCTCAGCCTCTCGCCAGCAATCAGCTAGCTTTGGGAGCAAACTCTCCTGGTGCCAGGGCATGCATTATATTTTTAAAACAACACATTTTACATCATTTAATTTTATTTTAACAACATTTTTACACATTAAAGTTAAGAATAATGAGAAAAATAAATAAAAATATTTTAAAAAGACTGATATTCTTTTTCTTTCTTAAATGCCTGGGTGAGGCACTGCCTACCCTGCCTCACCTGACTGCACGCCACTGGGTACATGTGGGAATACAGTACATGTGGGAAAACTAGGGTTAGGTGCTAGGGTGCTAGGGTTAAGGTTAGGGTTAGGGTTAGGGTTAAGGTTAGGGTTAGGGTTAGACATGCCAGCATGTACCAAGTCACCCTAGCACCTAACCCTAACCCTAGTTTTCCCACATGTACCGTATTCCCACATGTACCGTAAAATACATACTGTATTTTCTGTAGATTTACATACTGTTCATATGAAACACACAAATCTATGAATGCCCAATACTCTACAGTGATATTCTGAGAACAGATACTGTAAGGTTTCTAAAAGTGTGCTTTGGCAGTTGTGAAAAAAAGAACATTCTCACACACTGAACATTGTGTTTTCAGTTGTTTTGTTGTAGTCTGTAATGATGCATATAGTGTTTACATTTTTGCAGGCTTTGAGCAGCTGTTTTGGTGTGAAAGTTTGAGTTTTGAAGAGAGAAGGTTTTGTTTATGTAGCTTTAGAAAAGTGTGTTGTGTTTAGAGTTTTGGGAAAATGGAGGTAAGTTTTGTGAAATATGTTTTAGCAATTGAGAAAAAATGTAACACTACAACAGCCGTTCCTTTTTTCCCCTACTAGTAGAGCCGCCTTGGGGGTCAAATCACTAGGGGGCGCTTCTTTTTTTAGCCTGCCTCCTACACAGAAAAACTGCAAAACAGCTTTACACTATCTTATCCTGAAGTGATTTTGAAAATGTAAGGATACTGGGTGGTACGGACATATCTAGGAAAAGTCATGAAAGGAGGGTCCTGAAATTTGATCGAGTGCAAAGATAGAATTTTGTTTTACTCACAGGGGTCACCGTGACCCCTCACGGCTCTTCTAGTGTTAAAGCAGAGTAAGTATAAGAAAGGTCATGACCTCTGTGAATTTCAATGTGTAGATTGTATTGTGATGACAGGTTGTGACTAGAAGAAAGGCCTCTGTGGCTCAGTTGGTAGAGCATGGTGCTAACAACGCTTAGGTTGTGGGTTTGATTCCTGCTGGGACCATATATACTGAAATGTATGTACTCACTGCACTGTAACTCACTTTCGATAAAAGCCTCAGCTAAGTGGCATATATTAAGGTGAGTGGACAGAAGAGGAAATTCATCTTCACATCAAAGGGGGCGTGTGTTTGAATCTCCCAGGAGAGGAGGGAAATAAAAAAATATACAGTATATATTTAAAAAAATATATAGATTTTGCTGGATTGACAAGAAATGAAATGGGCTCTGCTCAAACCAGCATTATCTTCTCTAAAGGTTACAGAAAATAATATGCTGGTGACTGCAATTTTGGTGACCTCATGCATCTAATGCAAGTGTCTAACAACAAGTCACAAGAGGATTTTGATCGAGTCAAAAAGACACTTGAGGCAAATGACAAACGGTCAGACCTCAGGTAAACAAATGACAAACGGTCAGACCTCAGGTAAACAGGCGACAAACAAGTCGTGGAGAGTGACTTTGAGTGGATTCCAAAAAGCTCCCAGATGTATTTGTCATACATTGTAATTTGTAAGGGAAATCCTATTTTAGCACTGATGCAATGTCCTAATGTGACATGAGTCTGAGCTCCAACTCTGGTGGCGCTTGTGTTGTGCAACTGACAGGAGAGGACAGAGGGAGCAAGAGAGGCAGAAAGAAGAGGAAAGAGGAAGAGGGGAGATTTAAGAACAGAAGAAAGAGGGAGAGGGGATAGAGTGTATAGGTGGGGGGAGACGAGCAGGGGTAAGAACAGGAGGGGAAAAGAAGGGGATGAAAAAAGGAGGAAAAGGCGATAAAGACAGAACCGAGCGGAGGAGTTAAAAAGAGGACAAAAGAGACAAGTCGAAGGGAGAAAGGGAAGACAAAAGAATAGAGGAGAAAAGAAGAATAAGTAGGAGAGGAGTGGGGGAAGAGGTTGTCTGGGCAAACAGTAATAAGAGTGAGTCTGGCCTCCTGGGCAAATAATGATGCAGATCCACTAGAGGAACCAGGCTGTGCCAGAACCAGCATGATCTAGACCTGTTGGTTCCCGAATAGACCTTCAAGGAGAATGTGAGGGGTGTGTATACAAATGTGAATTAAAAAAAGAAGTAATTATTTCTTCTTCTAATATAACTGCCAATGGCCCCTGGTCATAGCATAGATCATTTTAAAATGTTCTTACGATGATTGATGGATAGATGACCCAGTTAATAGACAAATGTATTTATTATAAGTATTTGGCTTTGGATAAAGGCTAAATGCCGAATATGTTTATGTAAATGAAGCTCTAGTTAGACGAGCACCTCAAGCATAGAAATATAAGCAAACTCATTGTATGCAGTAAAAGGAAGAATATACATTGAACATAGTGGACAAACTGACTTAAATGAACACTGAACAATGAACCATCATTTTTTGTTTTTTTGTATATAATAACTAATAATGAAAAGAGAGAGTATTGCTGTTTTGAATTTGGCCGAGTAAGTGTGGGTGTGGTGGAAAAACAACTCTCATCCATCAATAATGAAAAGCCACCAGGGATACACAATCTAGATGGGAAACTGACGGTATTGCCAAACCTAGTTGTCATGTATTTAGCCAAAGCCTAAAGGAGTATGTCTGTCCACAGGCGTGGAAGGAAGTGAAAGTGATTTTACTACTAAAACTTAGTAAAGAAGCCTTTGCTGGCTCTAACAACTGCCCGAAAGGCTTGCTGCCTGTTCGTAGTAAACGTTTGTAGTAAAGAACAATTTATCGACCGACTTTCAGCATGCATACTGTGTATATAGAAGGGCATTCAACGTACGGCATTCAACTCAGGTAACTGATGATTGGCGAAGATAAATGGATGGTAACATAGTTGGAGTTTTGTTGTGAGATGTCAGTGCAGCTTTGATGTTACTGATCGTAACTTGTTCTTACATCACCTGCTGTCACATGGTTGTTCTTACATCACCTGCTGTCACATGGTTGTTCTTACATCACCTGCTGTCACATGGTTGGAGAGCTACTTAGAACAATAGAACCCAGAGAGTTTTCTCCAATGGAAGCTCACTGAGACTCTTTATAAGGAGTTTCAGTCAGTATCAGAATGGGTGATTCATATAATGACAGTATACTGTATGTGACAGAGTTTGATGAAAAAGTCAGCAAGTCTGGCAACGTCATTTTTCTGTTTTTTCCAGATTATGAAAGGCTACATTGTAAGCTTTCAAATGATATGTCATACATTGAAATCCGAAACAAGTTGAACAACTTCAAGTCATGCATATTTGAATGTTGATACCCCCCAAATCACCGTGCTGAGAAATCCAGCCTCAAAGTATTCACAGCCTTTTTTTTTACAGAGGTAATGGGTGGGAACAATAGCTGGTTAACTCCACCCCAACCACTCCCCCATTACACTACCTGTCATTATCTACCTGTCATCTGTCAGTGGGGTTGTCAGCTAACCCTCAGGAAACAAACTTGCAGGGCTGACATGTTTAAATTGCTAAGATTTAAAAAAACAATTCATGATTTTTTATGATTTTTCTTTTAAGTACAAAAGAGTCAAATTCATGGCAAAGTAACAAGTTAGGCAAGATACAATTGAGCAATACAATAATAGAATGGTAAAAAAGAATAATGATGTACATTTAAAATGATTGCCCACTGTTACCAACACACCATTTTTACAAAATACTATGTTCATAAAATAGAATTGCTCATACAATGACAATGACAAATACCTGAAGTGCTGATGACTCATCAAGGTGTCATCTCTCAAAACCTCTCACCTCGTCATTCTTCAACACAAATTTCAGGTCAGAGGTGTGAACACTTCTCTAGTGTAGGTTTTCCATAGACTCTCTGTGTACTATACTGTAAGAAGTAGGCTAGTGAAATAATTTCAATCCACAGTATTATTCTACAGAAAAATCTACAAATCAATGAATTAATCATTATTTTTGATTCCACATAACACTACCGTTCATTACAAAAGCATTAACCTTTTCTATAATCTATTATATCTCTAACAAAGCTAGCTAGCTAACAAGCTAACACTTGTTTGGCTAGCGTAGTACACACACACACACACACACACACACACACACACACACACACACACACACACACACACACACACACACACACACACTTAAATGGTGCATGAAACATACTGTATAGTTAGCTGAAGCTAACAAAGGCGCTATCTACCTTACTCACAAAACAACAAATAACTGTTTGGCTATCCTAAGTAAACAACACAAAATCCTAGTAAACAACATATGTAACTCACTAAAACGTACCCAAGAAGGTCTGTCTGCAGACGACTGTGCCATGAATAGTGAACTGATGTTGAGATCAATGTCTGAAATTCAGTTGTCTTCTTCATCATCGTCCGATTCGGAGTTCCTGTTATGTAGGCTATATAGTCCAATATGAAGGAGTTCATTAATTGCCGACTGTCGATATTTCTACCAGCTTCTGAAATTCTGTTGATAGCATTAGCGAGAGCGTCAGCATCCATCTTGTAAACTTGTCAACAAACACGTCCACACGCACATGGCTACTTAAATACAGCTGGGGTGTGGGTGTGGCTACACACACTGCCACACTAATACCCCCCACCGACTTTGCTTACTAACTGTAGGTATTTAGTGAATGTAAAACTGTTGGTTATGATATCGAGTGGGTTCTTCATCACCTCAATTTTCGTCCTATGCCAAAAACCAGTTTTTTTTTTTTTCACAACAAGACTTGTTTGGCTTGATTGCGAGGTCTCACAATTCCCGACATGAGGACCTTTTCATGAAACGGTGTCACATATTTATTGTTTGGAGGGAGGAGGGGGGGGGTGCATCAGGACAAGCGCTGTGGCCTGCATGCGCTTTGAATGGTACACAATGTTCTGGGTCAGGAAAGTAAGCGGCTGGTAATGATCCATCGAGAGCAGTAAACGGTGGAAACTGGCCTGGCTCCAGGCATCTGGACTGGGGTAACCTCTCTCACTCTCACCTTCTCCTCTCTCTCCCCTCCCTCTTCTCTCTTTGTTTCTCCAGAGGGAGGCAGATGTAACGCCCCACAGGACCAATGGGAGGGAGATAAGGGGAAGTATTGGCACACACTATACTCTATAGTATACTCACATGGATACAGAAACGTACGTGCGCACACACACACACACACACGTATCCACACACACACACACACACACACACACACACACACACACACACACACACACATATCCACATGTCAGCCACACTCAACGCTGAGAGGAGAGGGGACAAACAGACAGATGGGCTGAAGGGTCCTCAATAATTGCCCCTTTGACACTGGCAGGGATTGTTGACTTTATGATTGGCGGCCGGAGGTGCGGAGTGTGTGAGGGTGGTGGTTGTGTGCTAGCTGGGAGGGACGGCGGGAGCTTGTTGCAGATGCTGGACCCAATAGTGTACCCTCTCTCTTTTTCTAAAAACCCCCCGACAATACAGAGAAGCACCTGTCCCCCACCCCCCCTTTTCCCCTCTGTCATTCAATATCAACAGAACAACAAAAACGCTTTTCTCTAAATATATGCCCCCCCCCCCCCCCCCAGACACCCCTTTTCCCCTTCCACCCTCTCTATCAGGGCTTCGCAGCGCAGCGTGTCTGTCGAAGAGGTGTTAGCCAGGCAGGCACAGGGACTCCTGCGGAAGGAAGCGGTCCTGAGCTGAAATCACAAAGGCCCTGCTACGCCATTGTTTCTCTCTGTATTGTCTTACCATCAGGGAAGCTTTCCACTTTCACCACCGCCATGTTTTTGCTGCCTGTCCTCCTTTCTGTTTGTGCCGACTGTGCAGTGCGACACAGTGTAATACTACAGGGGTCACCAGCGAAACACTAAGAATAACAATAAACAAGACTTCAATTCATGACATATAGCATCTCTTTCATTTGGATTTGGATCCTTATTTTAAGGAAAATGATACATTTTGCACCCTGTTGATGGTTATTCCCTGTCATAAGTTTTGTGCATACAGCCCGTTAATGATGTCGGTCACTACAACTAGGCCTACTTTAGTCCCTTCTTTGTAATAATGTGAAAAGTATGGGTTAGGGTTAGGGTTAGTATGAAAGTGTGAAAGTGCAGATTGTACGTTTTCAAATGATCGGTCATACATCTGAAAATAATTGAAGAGAATATGCTCATTTGAATGTTGGTACACCTCAAACCAAATACCAAAATACCAAAAACCAAATACCGGAGAAACTCGCTCTGAGTCTGAATCAAAACAGACACGTTTGCTACCATCACGTTGGTAGCTAGCTAGCAGCTAAGAAGTAACATCGCTATGAACAACATGCTATCACAACATGCTAATAGAACATGAACATGCTAACTACACATAATTAGATCACACAGTCCTTGCTTTTGAACACATCCTATAACGTAAGAATCCAATTCACAAATTATTTAGTATTAAAGTATTTAGGGATCCTAAAACTGTTGTTTGTTATATTGAGTGGGCTCTTCAACACTTAAACTTTCGTAATATGAAAGAAAAACTGAAAACACATTTTCTTTTTTTAAATAAGCATTTTGGTCATTTGTGCGACTTGAGAATTGAGATGTGTAGCTAAACTGTGTCTGTCGTTACTTTGACTAAAGTGTAACCTTTGGTGGTTTGGTAAGTCTGGGGAAATCTTTGCAGAAAGATTCGATTAGATGCAGATTGTAGTTTGTTTACAAGCCATGTATCACTTACCCAGTGGCCTATGGCAGACGATACAGTGAATCCAATTCATTCAGTGCTCCTAAAACTTTAGTTTGATATATCGAGTGGGTACTTCAACATTTCAGAAGCAGATTATCATTTATTTTTGTAATAAATGAAGCTTTTTGCTCATTTGCGCGACTTGAGAATTGTCGACATGCAATCCTTTTTACCCTTACCCTAACCCTAACCGTGTCACATACTGTATGTACAGTTGAACAAGAGCGATAGGTCTTGAGGTATGTTAGGTAAGATGTATAATTAGAGACCGATATATTAAATATGGTACGTGTAAACAAGCAGTAGTGCAAAAGCTAAGTCCTGAGTGTGCAGCCAGTAGAGGTATGGGGGAAGGGTACACTGATATTGGGAGTCAATGTTCCTCTTGTTGGGGCGTGGAGGGGGGTGGCTGGAAGGGGGGTGGCGGGGGGGTTTGGTGGTCTGGGCTGCCGTGGGATTCTGAGTTCAACAGAGTAACAGCTGCAGGGAAGAAGCTGTTCCTGAGCCCCGGATGGGAGGAGATGGGGTGAGAGGTGTCCCTACTGATGCCTCACGCCCTCCGCAGACACCGCCTGCGCTGGAGGACCTCAATGGCAGGGAGTTGAGCACCGGTGATGTACTAGGCTGTTTTCACAACCCGTTGCAGGGCCTTCCAGTCTGAGACAGACCAGCTGCCGTACCATATCGTGATGCAGTTTGTCAGAATGCTCTGGAACGCACTGATAGACGACTAGGATCCTAGGAGACAGGCTTTCTTCTTTCCTCTTTCCTTCTTTCCTCCTCAGGAAGCATAGACACTGCTGCGCCTTTCTGACCAGGATAGAGGAGTTGATGGTCCATGAGAGGTCCTCGGAGATGTAGACATCCAGGAAGTTGAAACTGGAGACACACTCCACCTCCATCCCACTGATGTAGATGGGGGCGTGTCTACAGCCCCATAGCTACTAACAGGTGGAAACCTGTTTGAAATGAATGACACCTCACAACATGTTAAACCAATCAAATACCTTGCTTGGGGGAAGCTAAAAAAAACTGAAAACATCTTCAATGTTGCATTCTAGCTTAGGCAAGGGAGGGGAGGGATCTTGGAATATAACATCCAATATAATTGCGAACACATTCCAGTTCAATCCAAGCCAGAATGGCTAAAATTATCCAGACCTCCAAAAGCGGTGTGAGAATAGCGTGATTTGGAGGTCTGGCTACGTGAGACTCGCAGTACATTTTTCTAGTGGCGGGGCTGCCAATTTGGCATTTGTGACAGCAGCTGGTGAAACCGGGAACAAGTCTTCAACCAATCAAAATGTTTGGACTTTTATTCTGAAAAATGTAAATACATTTCAATGTTGTTGAAAATCAATGACTTGCTAGTCGCTAGTCAAGCCAAAACATTGCAATGCACTGGATTCGGTGAGTAATCCCCACTACTCTACACTATCTAGGGAATATTGGGGATTACTCACCGAATTCATTGCAGTGCAATGTTTTTCAGCTTGACTAGAAAGTGTGTCATTGATTTATGATTTTCAACAACGTTGACATTTATTTACATTTTTCAGAATAAAAGTCTGAATGGTTCCCGACTTGTTCCCGGTTTCACAAGCTGCTGTCACATTTAACTAATCATCAATGTAAAACGTGGCACTCAATGGAAGACACGTTTAAAACCACTGGTCTATAATAATTAAATTAGTCTTTTTCCTTCCGTGCTCCATTCATTAGGGGACCCCCTACTTCCGCCCTCTCTGGAGAGGATGGCCCAAAAGCCGACTTTGCTTCTGTCAACTCTAGAGCCCGTCACAAGGGTCCTGCAGGGTAAGTCAAGTGTCTTGGTTCAGGAAGGGAGGCTGGAGTGAAGTGTTCTGTAACTGGATCATGGATCTAGGGTACAGACTGATATCTGCTGTATCAACATGGATGGTGGAGGAGCAGACACCCTTAGGTCTAGTATCTTTCCTAGGACTTGAATGGTTCTTATATCTCTGTAACAGATAGAGGAAATTGTTTATTTTCTCCACATTGTACTGTGTTGCTAGTGACATCTGCTGTGTCATGCCTAACCCTAACGTTTATAACAGAGATGATGCTGCTGCTGCTCAGCTCCCATTAGAACCTGGTGTCCAGCTAGCGAACTATCGCGTCAATACGTACACAAGTGACTGACTGGCTTGGCCCAATGTGTAACACCAAGCCTGGGAGGAATTTTCATTATTATCAAAGGGGCTGGTCCTTCTTGGGTGGTCCAGAGTGTGTGTGTGTGTGTGTGTGTGTGTGTGTGTGTGTGTCCGTGTGCGTGTGCGTGCAACCAAAAAGCATTAATTCATTTTGTACATGTATGTGTGATGCCGCCAAAAACGAACCACTCCCTGTTGGTAATTAGAGGTGATTCTATTTAGTGAGAAGGATGATCTAGATCTAGAGGTTATGTGCCAACTGGTTGTGACATAGCTGTAGACGAGTTGCTAAATAGTAAATCTGGAGATCTCTCTGAAGTAGCCTGCAGGCTAGATTGTGTGTGGCGAATACACACAAGTGGTCGTTTCAGGTCTTAACTACACTGCAAATGATGACATAAAGCTTTATGCTTTATTACGTTGAAATATTGCAGATCCGTAATTAGCTCAATGACTTACCGACTTCATTGACATCTTTCAGAGAGTTTCACAGTTTGCGCTCCTTTGTTGAACGCATGCATGTCTAGTGTGAATGCAACACAGAAATCAGGCCAGCAGCAACAGTGAAGTGCCTGAATATTTGTGGTCACAAGACAGGGAATGAAGCCGGCTTGGAAAGCAGACTCCCTCTCCTTCAGAATGATTTTTCCATTGTTTTGGCCAAAGCCAAAGCGAGTGTTGAGGATAGGAGCCAGGATAGACCCAGAGAGTCCAATATTAACCCCAGTTAAATGAGGAGGAGGGATGGAGGATAGAGGGATGTAGACAGAGGAGGTAAGGGAGAGGAAGAGTGGAGAAAGGGAAAAGAAGAGTTATGAGGCCGTTATTAAAAATATTTGAGATACTGTATGTGTAGATTTGAGAGATATGATGTGTGGATAGAAAGATGTGTGGATAGAGAGAGAGTCCAGACACTTTTAGATTCGATTCGATTCAACTTCATTGTCATTTGCACAGAATACGTAATAATAATAGAGAATAATAGAATACGTAGTAATAATAAGTACTGAGACAACGAAATGCAGTTTGGTATCTAACCAGATAAAATAGTAGCAAAAAAGGTGCAAAATACATGATATTGTAGACTCTAGTGCATGGTTCAGAGTATAATGCATTACAGTGAGTATAAATACATGTATTACATCTTGTAAGAAATGCGCTATACAAATAAAATTTGATTTGATTTGATTTGATGTATATAATAAGTGAATATACATGAGATGAATACACAAGCAAGAAGAAGGAGCCAGGGACATACAGATCAAGAGAGAAACGCCGCAAGTAAAAGTCTGGCAGGTGGAGTTGTCTTACAACAGTAATATACTGTGTGCTCTGAAACCACAATGACAGTGTCACATGTCTGACTGAACAACCCCAGGCACTGATTTGCACTGGTCTAGTGCTCGCCAGATGCAGCGGCTCTGAGTGTGTGTGTGTGTGTCTGTGTGCGTGTGTCCTTGTTGTGTTAGTGTCTATTTGTCTACACGGCAGCAGCGAGAACAATTGCCTGCGGCCGCAGTCCTGAGGTGGGGAGAGAAAGGGAACAATGCGAGGGGCGTCGCGTGCCTCAGTGTTTTCGGTGGGGTAAAGGCAGGGGCACGGCTGGAATGAGGTAAAATGCCTCGAATGCCAGACTCCCATCTGGCTTCCCTGCCATGGAATAAAAGGCCTGAAAAACGCAGAGGGGAGAAATTGAAGCCTTTTCTTTTCAGAGGCCAATTTAATGGAAAGTCAAGCTGGGGCTGATGGAGGCGGGCCAGCGGTGCAGCGTGGAAGCATGCCACGAGTGGTTGGGGACTGAGCAGCCTATCCCCTTTAGAACTTCCCAATGGGAGCATCACGTTTCCTCAACTCGGAGCCTCAATCAGTGAATCGATCAATCAAATTCTATTTGTGCAGCCCTTTTTCGCAGTCATTTGTACTGGATAGCTTAGCTGCAAAAAAACCCCAGACTTAAAGCTGCAAAACCAACCAAGCCGAGGACGACAGTGGCGAAGACAAAAAAACTCCCTCAAGATGAGAATAGGAAGGGTCCCTTGAGAGGAGACAGACACCGTGGGAGGGATCCCGTTCCCGACTTGCTTGTAGGGTTTTTCATTAAGTAGCTCCTATGCTCAATGCAGCACCGATTCAATGTTGGCAGGGCTTGACCTCTGGTAGCTCAGTACCGTAGATAAATAAGGGTCCCAGCACAGAGCCTTGTGGAATGTCTCATTTCGTTTTAAGAGGCGGTATACAGTATAGGTCATTAGGTTTCCTTCTGGTGAGGGAGGCTGGGCCAGTTTTGCCTGTCTGGTGGGTTTACCAGACCTTTGGCCAGGTCACTGGCAGCATTGACTGCTATGTCAAGAGACCGACATTATATTTATAGCACATTATACACACAAATGGGCCGATATATAGAAAAAGATGTATGCACTCACTGCAATGTAAGTCACTCTGGATAAAAGTGTCAGCAGCTCCTTCTCTCCCTTCTCTCAACCCCGCACCGACACTGCTAATCCCCCTCCCAGACCCTCTGCACTACACTCGCTCTCTGGCTCATCGTCTAGCGGGTAACCACCTGCCCTCTCGATCCCATCCCATCCCCTCTCCTCTTCTCCAATCCATTTCCAAAGACCTCCTTCCTTTCTTTACCACCAAAATAAACTCCTCCCTATACACAGCATCTGTCCCGGTTACCTCCAAGACAGCCAAGAGTCGAGCCTTTCTCAGGAAAACCAACCCTTGACCCATCTTCTGTCCACAACTACAGACTGGTATCCCTTCTCTCGGAAACCCTTGAACGCAAGGTGGCGGCGGGGGCCCTTTCGCAACGGAGGTTAAAAAAAACGTGCGTTTTTTAGAGTCCGATAGTGTTTCCTCTATATGCATTTATTCGTGGCGGTGCATCGCTTGCGGGCCCGTCCGCTACGCCACTGGGCAACACGTGTCTCTGCGTGTCTTGCTGACATCTCTGCATGGATGTCAGCCCACCACCTCAAGCTAAACCTTAACAAGCCTGCCCTCTCCAAGACATCTCTAGTTCAGTTGAGAACTCTACTGTAACCTTCTCCCAGACAGCCAAGAACCTTGGAGTGGTCCTCGATAACCACTTATCCTGTGCGGCGAACATCGCAGCGGCAGCACGCTCCTGCAGATTCTTCTTCTACAACATCAGAAGGATTACGTCCTTTCCTCACCAGAGAAGCAGCTCAACTCTTGGTCCAGTCACTGGTCATCTCCTGCCTTGACTACTGCAACACACTCCTGGCCGGACTCCCTGCCTCCACCATAAGAATTCCCTTGCAGCCTTCTACTCATAGAGCGACTACTACCAGTTTGCCTACCAGCACCCAGCGGCGGACCCCAAACCCCCCCCCGGGGAGCCCCCGCCGCCCCCCACACACCCAGCCCACCCCACCACCAGCACACCAGCCAAGCAATCACAGACCATAAAAGCCATAAATACACAGAAAATAAAACACAACAAGATAAAAAACTAATCAGGAGATCCTGGCAAGCAGGGCTGTGGGCTCCAGGGTGAAGCTCGCCCTGCTGTTATCCACACTGGCTCGTAATAGCAGTCTGGCTAGCTACCATCAATGCATAAACTTGACAAAAGTGTTACAAAACACTGATGGTAACTGTCCTACATGTACATATTCATTGAAAACATTAATTAATTTACATGCATCCTCTGGAACATCCATTCATTGGCATATATTTGACTTCTTTATTCCTACTGACTACTAAAAGGGCAGTGTTTCAACCTACTACCAGTGTCAAAGATAAGTAAAGTAAAAGATAGTCATTCATTAACCGGGGAAATGTTATTGCACCAGCCAAAACATACAACACCAATAAAAAACACAATAAAAACGCAACAAAGAACACAGAGACACTAAGCAGCACATCAGCAATGAATAGATCAAATAAATCTGCACTGCAATGTCTAAGCAGATACTGTGGACGGGGAGGCTAGTGTTAGTTACTATGCTTTTGAGGTTCTTGAGGACCCGCTTATTCACAATGGACTCTAGATTGACCGGGTGGGTGGTGATGTTAGATCCAACCTTCTTTATGATTGTGTTCAGCCTACAGTGCACTTTCATGAACCTGCAAAAGTAAATCCTCACGAGCACCCCCCCCCCCCCACACACACACACACACACACACTCACTCTCTTTCCCACTCCCTTCATTTCAACACGTATTCATCAGGAGGAGAACGGGGAGGGCTTGCAGAAAATGCACCTCTACTGCTCCCTATTTCACAGACCACTGGAAAGTAATATGTCGCTGAACAAATGTCTATTGTTCGTCATCCATCCCCTGCACTCACACCCTCCACTACTACCACCCCACCCCCCTCCCCCCTCACCCCCCCGCCCACACACACACACACACACACACACACACACACACACACACACACACACAGATTCACCCCTCCACCGATATGACAAAAAACAACTTGAGGTGGCTGAATGAAAACAAGTTAGGTCAGGTCTCCTTTTTGACTCTCTCCTCACTGAGAGAGAGAGAGAGAGAGAGAGAGAGAGAGAGAGAGGGAGAGAGAGAGAGAGAGATAGAGAGAGAGAGAGAGACAGAGAGAGAGAGAGAGAGAGAGAGAGGGAGAGACACAGAGAGAGAGAGAGTACATGAATAGAAGGAGGGTGGTTCAGCAGGTTTGAGTTACTAAGTTTGCGCGTGTGAACCCTACGACTGTCGAAGTGTGACTTCAAATGACGTACTCTGATTTGCCGAGGAGCATATCTGATCAAAGCTGAACATGGAGAATTACAAAACAACAACATTGCATAGGACACTAAGACGCTTCTTTTTCAGTCCTTCTCTTCCTTCCCTCTCTTTCTATCTGCCTTTTCACTCGTTACGTGTGAGCTGTATTAGAAACATGTGTGCTGCGCAGCTTCAGCCTTGAGATGTGGCCAGCTTCTGATTCTTCAATAATTCATTGTACCTGCCATGGAAAAAATAGAACCATGCCAGAAATGCCTTTAACGTTTTATGTATAACTTTTATGATTTTCAAGATGGATTTCTCAGTCCATGGTCAGTCCATGGTCTCTTGAATTGTTGTCGTAAGTGTCCATATGTGTGAGTGAGTGAGTGTGTGTGTGTGTGTGTGTGTGTGTGTGTGTGTGCGCGCACGTGTGTGCATTTGTATACGTGTGTGTCCATAGATACATTATATTGATGTGTGTTGTGTACAGTACATCTGTTGAGTGTGCCTTTGTTCATGAATGTGTGTGTGTGTGTGTGTGTGTGTGTGCGCGCATGTGTGTGCATTTGTATACGTGTGTGTCCATAGATACATTATATTGATGTGTGTTGTGTACAGTACATCTGTTGAGTGTGCCTTTGTTCATGAATGTGTGTGTGTGTGTCTGTGTGTGTGTGTGTGCGTGCACGTGTGTGCATTTCTATATGTGTGTCCATAGATACATTATATTGATGTGTTGTGTACAGTACATCTGTTGAATGTGCCTTTGTTCATGAATGTGTGTGTCTGTGTGTGTGTGTGCATTTGTATATGTGTGTGTCCATAGATACATTATATTGATGTGTGTTGTGTGCAGTATACTGTATCTGTTGAGTGTGCCTTTGTTCATGAATATGTGCTCATGCGCATGTGACAGCATGCATATAAACAACATAACCTAATGGGTGTCAAGGGACAGTTTCACCCCTTCTGTCACTGCATCCTAGTCTTTACCCTGCACTCTGTTAAATCACGGCTATTGATTCCATCCTGTCTCAGAGCAATGTCCTTGGTCTCCCACCCCTAATCCTGCCCTCCTACCCATCTGCTACGGGTATTCTCTAGGACGGTTAACGAGGAGGGGAGCGCGTGGCAGCCAGTCTCCGTAGACATGCCCATATGACCCGCTCATCCGGTTTGGATCCGCTTAAGGTCAGCCTTCACGTGTTCTTGGGCGTTATGGTCATTTGTCTTATTTACATTTGAACCGTTGTTTATTAA